>NC_044562.1:73999766-74299766 GCF_007565055.1 Rhinopithecus roxellana | reverse complement strand
AGAGACAGATTCTCCTTCCCTGGGCCTCGTTCTCCCTCACCAAATCTGGAATACCTGCTCACTCAAGTTTATAGGAATAGTTCAGGAATCAAAATCGTTCCATTGAGCTGAAAAGTAAAACGTGTTGGAGACGGGGATTGAATTATCTGTGTGCTTCATGAGTGATGGAATTGCCATAGCAAGTGGTGTGGTTTCCAGAAAGCTGACAGCATGTGAGTACATTTGCCCATCCCACGACCATTACCTCCGACCCATAAGGAAGGGAGGAAATCTCCTCCTCTGTTTTATATTTCTTCCCCTCTGAAGGGAAAGAAGAAAATGATAAAATCAGGAGGCTGCATACTGCCTAAGACATTTACATTTAAGCTGGACCAAGCACTACCCGTGTATCACAGGCAACAATTTCGCCCTAACGGAGAAATGGACTAAGTGACTTAATGGGTATTTTCCATCTTTAATTTCCATGATTAAAAGAAAGAGGTTGAGAGGGGTACATGTGGAGCCTATTGTGAGTTTGCCAATGAATCCTAATTTAGATCAAAGAGAGTCTATGTGACACTGAACCATAAACACCCTAGTGTGCGTTCCTTCAAGGAAGTTGTTAGTGTGCCCCCGATGGCTATTATGTGATACAGTTGCGCTCAATAGCCTGCACCCTTTAATTACTAATATAGAAGAAAATCCCATATAAGAGGGAGGAATGTAAATGAGACCTCTGCTCTTTTGAACATTTTATGCATTTGCCAAATTAAAATTTGCTGTGGACTTTGGTTTTCCCTGATCGCTGTTGGTAGTGATCATTTGGCTCATGGGATTAAATCCAACTTCCCAAAAACTATTTCCGATCAGTGTGCAGATTTCAGATATTTATATGTGCTTTGCGTTGAGACATGAATCATCAGAACCAGACTGGGGACAACTTCTTTGAAGTTTTGAAAAGTATGGAAGAAATTCTCTTTCTTCTCTTTCATTCTCATCTTTCTGTCGATCATTGTTCAAGGGCAGGTTGAAGGGGCTGCAACTGAGAGAGGGGCCCCAGGATTCCAGAGGCAAGATGTCATACCACACTCATGCACTGCCTTCAGTTTGTGCATGTAGCTTTTGTGCACAGAGGATGCCGCTTGAAGGACTCAGGTCTGGATCAGTAAGCGTGACTGTACTCACTTCAGTGGGGGTTGCTTACATTGAGTTTTAAAGCACAATTACAAGATGAGGGCAACCACAAATGTCTACTGGATCGGCACGATTTTAACGATACTTCCATCTTTAGGATTTTTCTGTCCTCAGCCCACCTGTAGAAAAAAAGAATTGACTACTCGAGAGGCTGAGGCAGAGAATCATTTGAGCCCAGGAGTTAGAGGCTGTAGTATGCTGTGATCACACCTGTGAATAGCCCCACTGTGCTCCAGCCTGGGGCAACATAGTGAGACGCTGTCCCTGAAAAAAAAAAAAAAAAATTAACAGCTTTGCACTTAAATTAGCAGCTGAGTGTAGAATCAGACCCTGTACAAAAGCAAAGATGCTTATTAGACTGAGTGACTGTGGAAGATGTTAACCATTCAGGGAGATCTGCCATGCCCAATACTGCATCTTGTTCAATAAAGCAAACTCCTTCTTTGCCATCTGTCTCATACTACAAAGAGATAATGATAATAAAATCATTGCTTAATGAGTAAACTAAGTAGATGATAATTCCCTAGTAGATCATATTGGTGTTCTTCTCCAAAGGCTGCCATATTCTCAATGAGGCAGAGAACACAGGGGAGAGCATGTGATTGTGCTCAGACGGGGATGCCTAAAATCAAAAACCAAGGCAGCATATGTCAGCATTTAAAGCCCCATCAAAGAAACATCCAACTTTTCAGCTGTAACCCAAATATAAATTTTCCTTACCCTGTCAATTAGCAGATTACGAAACTTCTGTAGCAGGAAGACCATTCTGCCAGCAAAGCCGTAGTGTTTGGAATGGGTCCAGGTCAGACAGATGGTGTGGAAAGGGGGTGCAATGAGACGTTCCCTATCAGCAAAGTCAACTGTTCTTCCATGCAGCACATGCAACCTTTGAAAGGAGGAGCCACAAGGTGAAGTGTGTCTCCCACGCAGCTGGAGAAGTGTACAGATGTCTAGAGGCACCCAAGTGACACAACAAGCACAACAGTAGGCTGCCTTAGGAGAAGCATTTAGAAAAGAAAAGCATGCAAAACATTCAATAACTGGAAACCTTATTCTTTGGCACCTAAAAAGTACCCCCCACCCTAAGCTGATGAGCATAAAAAGCAGAGTCATATCTTCTCCAAGCATGATATTAGGGTAACAGAGAGTTCTTGACTTCTTTGGAATGCTGACTATGCTATGTACATACAGTCAAATGATATAACCATGGGAAGAACACAAAGGATATTTGCTATACTATTATTAAATGTCACCTGTGCATGTCACAGACTATTTGTAAAACTTGTTCACTTATAAATAGCACCTACTCGGTTGCACAGAAAAGCTTGATTCAGGAGTGAATAATTAATAAAGTTATTATGCATAGTAACAATAACAGTCCACTGAATCTTAAGTTTTAAAATGAAAATATTGATGACAATTTTAACAATTTTTAACTTAAATTTCCTTTCATTGTGATCAAAGAAGCAAAGCTACTTCATTAACTTAAATATTTTTAGGCCAATAAAAGTGTCTTTGGGCTGGGCTTGGTGCTCACACCTGTAATTCCAGCACTTTGGGAGGTGGAGGCAGGTGGATTGCTTGGGCCCAGGAGTTTGAGACCAGCCTGGGCAACATGACGAAACCCCGTCTCTACTAAAAATACAAAAATTTGCTAGGCGTGGTAACACATGACTGTAATCCCAGCTACTTGGGAGACTGAGGCACGAGAATCACTTGAACCCAGGAGGCAGAGGTTGCAGTGAGCCGAGATTGTGCCATTGCACTCCAGCCTGGGTGACAGAGCAAGACTCCATCTCAAAAAAAAAAAAAAAAAAAAAAAAAAAAAAAAAAAAAAAAAGACTCTTTGTTGCTGTCTCTCTAAATTAATCATGACCAGTCACTTGTAAGCACCAACAACACGTGAGGCGCTTAACCTGTGTCAGCTGACTTAATACTCTAAACATCACTGCAAGATGGATTTATTGTCATCATTTTAGAGGTAAGAAATTAAAGACCCAAGAAAGAAGCCTGGCCATGCTCTGACAGTAACTCATAGCACCACTATTCTAATTCCAGGAATCTAATTCAAAAGCCTATTTTTTCTCCATTCCATCACCATGCCCCCCAAAGTGGGAGGTGGCTATTTGTTGCAAGTTCCAAGTCAAACTGTCTTCAGATGGAGAAGTACCAATTGATGATGCAGATCGATTGGCCTAATGCAAAAGGGCCGGTTGTAATTCAGTCATAAGTCCAGTTTCAGCTAGCTCCAGGTGTTGGCTCGTGGTGCATAATTTTGCACCATGAAGTGTTTTGTGCCCAAGCACAAGCTGGAGTCCTACCTTGAGGTAGTTCCTCCTGAAGGTGTTCCTGCATGACCAGGAACCTGGGTCCACTTGGCCACCTGTCTTCTACCAAGTGAGAGCGATAGAAACACAAAATGTGGCTGTGGCAATTTTGACTTTCACAGTGCCCCTCCTCCACCAAGTCCTGAGTCTTTTTCTGCTGCACATTTTGCTCCCTCACCCACAGAGGCTTGGGGTGAGGGGACTCTCAGCTGAAATCATGTAGAGAGGAAACATTGAGGCCATTATCCTGACGATACTGGGTTAAATTCTTTTCAGCTGCTCTAGCAAAAGTGGACTCTGCCTTCATACAGAGGCTGGGTTTTCTTTGACACAATCTTGATCCAACAGAATAGGAGAGAACTCAAATGTCACGCTCTGTCTACAGCAGGCCCTGATTAAAGGGAATAGAGACCTGGCATCACATTTGATGCTACAGAGATTTCAAAACCAAGGCCAGGTTGACCTGCCAAGCCTGGAGTGGAATTTTATGACTAGTACCACTATTTTCACTTCAGAGTAACCTATAAGGAAGAGGATCTAATGATTAAAACAACAAGTAACTTGGTCATCAGTTTAAACTTTTCAACCCAGGCCCCTACCCTATATCCACACCCTGCGGAGGGGAGAAAAAAAGCACAAAAGCCTCATAGAAGTAACAATTGCTTATTTTAATGTTGGCAACTTATAACTGACAATTATGTTGTTAATTGATAGTTATTTCAATGAGTTGTCATCCATGTAGATTGTCCAGATTAGCAGTGTTGTTTTTGCATTGTGATTAAACCACTGGGTAGCTGCATAAAAACTGTTGTCATCTATTATAGATACATTCTAACATCTCAGAAGAAAAAAAGGGCCTAGCCCCTTTAAAGATACAGACCATTTTTAAAAGAGGCTGGTAGTCACAAAGTCTTGTTAAAATACGATTTTTAGCAGAATTCTAGATTAATGAAATGTAACATTTAATTAGAGAAATTCCTTTCTATGTAAATGAAGTATTATTTACACAAATGGCAGTAAAAGAGGGAGCAAACGTCAGCAGCGAGGTTACTAGGCACACCAAGGAAACATTCCTCCTGCCTAGAATGAGGCTGACAGAGACCCTAGGCTTGTCCTTGGAACTAACTCTCTCAAATTCAGGACAGGTGGCCAACTACAGGATACAGCTGGTTTCTTTTTAGGACTGGAGACCAGACCAAGTAAAATCCCACAAGTTTAGCCTGAAGGAAAGGTTCAGAATAAGTTGATAGTCCAAGACTAAATAGCATTTATTAACTCTACATATAAAAACAAAACAAAACTAGATATAGTAGACTATATCTTACTTAAAAGTTTTCTATGGCTTTCAAATCTTGAAAAAAACAGATTGGATTTCTAAGTTGTTCCACTGTATAGAAGCTTTAAGCTGTAGTCATTTTATTAGCAATAGAAAAGTGATCTTGGACATCTGCTGGCAACAACCCCAGAAGCCCAAGCTGCCCCCTCCTAATCCATGGGGCAGTCTTGGCCACAAGGTGGCAGTTGCCCAAATCTTAGGCAAAGTGACCTGTTGGAACTAAACAGTCTAGAAGATATGTCATAGAGTTTTAACATAAATTTGGATGAAAAGCATTCAAGTTATCAAGTTATTCAAACACCTATTTCCTTTTAACAAACCTGGCAGTCATTCTTGTTAAATTGGAGCAAGATTCCTTTTCATATCAACTGAACATACTTTTTGGTTTTTTTTATTTTTATTTTTTTTTTTTGAGATGGAGTCTCACTCTGTCGCCCAGGTTGGAGTGCAGTAGCGTGATCTCTGCTCACTGTAACTTGTGCCTCCCAGGTTCAAGCAATTCTCCTGCCTCAGCCTCCCGAGTAGCTGGGACTGCAGGTGCATGCCACCACGCCCAGCTAATTTTTGTAATTTTTTTTTAGTAGAGACAGGGTTTCGCCATATTGTCCAGGCTGGTCTTGAACTCCTGACCTTGTGATCCACCCGCCCTAGCCTCCCAAAGTGCTGGGATTACAGGCGTGAGCCAACGTGCCTGGCCCATACATCTTTTTAAACTGCTGTTTTGTGGGAGTTGCATCTATGCAGTATTACCTACACTTCTCCAACTCTCCACTCCTGATGTCCCCACAATATTGCTACCCTCTCAATTGGCATTGCCGTGCTACTGTCTCATTTGAGGATGCAGTGGATCTGTGTGGGTTTACACTGCACGGAATTTTTTCCTTTATTCTGATAAAAGGATTCTTATTTTCTTTAGATAACCACTCCTCACCTACACTCTTCTCCATGGGTTGGGTGGGCCAATCACCTCTGAGGCTCAGAGCTGGGCATGTATCTCAGGTCCAACCAGTCAGGTTATTCCATTCCTCTGGTCACAGTCAATATATTAGAGATAAGCATAGAACCCAGTCAGTCCAATAAGAACCCACCTCAGGGCTTTTTCTGAAACTTCTGGGAAAGAGAAAGGAAGCACTCTTTCTTTAAGGTGGGGAGAATATAAGCTTGGAGATGCTAGGCCAGCACATGGATAGAACCTGATGAGAGACAGGCTTTCACAGGACAAAGCAGAATCAAGATAGAGGAGTTCCTCACAGGTGCATAGGTTAACAATTGGAAAACTGCTTTATATATTTGTACTAGGGTTGAGCAAATAGGTAAATATATTGTAGATTAAGAAAGCCAGGTTTCTCACTATCAAAGAAAGAAATTAAAATCAGGAAAGGGGGGGAAGTCTAGAATGAACCTTGAGATTTGGGGATTAGAATTGGAGGTACCAGTATGAACTCATATACTGGGTTTTTCTCCCCAATATATACCCAGATAGATAATACAGAAATAAATACAGATACATGTATGTGTGCATGTATGCATGGGAAAAATACATATATTTGCTAGCCATATCTGCTAAGCAGGCATAGATGCAATGACATCCCAATAATGATGAGCACACCTACCAGTCAGATCTTGGGTTCTAAATACCATTCTCCAATAAAAGGAACTGGGACTCCTTGGAGAAGTGAATGAATCCATGGCTGGGGTAGAGAAAATATAAAATGAGCCTGTAGTATCTCTTGGTGCTGTAAAGTAGGCAAGAGCTCAAAAAAAAAAAAAAAAAAATGATGAAGGCATATTAGAGAGCATAAAAGAGTTTCCCAAAGCAAAACCTGGAACCATTTGATCAACAGAATAAGTATTGGATTATAATACTGGAATAAAATAAACATTTATGGTATCAATAAATTTTATTTTTTCAACAAATAACTGAACAAATCAACAGAAAAGACACAGCTCTTCTTACAGAAAAAATCCAACTAATAAATGCAGAAGAAACAAGGGAAATAGAAAATTACTATTAGAAAAGTACAGTAAGAAATTTTGCAGGCAAGGTACGCCAATGGTCTCTAAAATTAGTGGGGAAATTTTTGAGGAGAAATAAGATAGTTGCATAGTCTCAAAGTATCTAATTTAAGGTATTTAGTAATGACAAAGGGTATGATAGCTTTCCATTGGAGAAACCTAGCAGACATCACTTAAGGTTAATGTTCTCCATAATATGATATGTTGACATTGTGTACAACTAATTTGTTGGCCTCAGAAGCCTGTAGTAATTCCTAAGATATTCTTAACACATATGCATAACCTCAGGCTAATCATAAGAAAAGAGTAGACAAACCCAACTTGAAGGACATTCTACAAAATAACTGGCCACTGCTCTTTAGAAGTGTCAAGGTCATGAAAGGTGGCAAAGATTGAGGAAATGTCATAAAATGGAGGCCACTAAGGAGGTATGACAACTAGCGGTGACATGAGACCCTCGACTAGATGCTGGAACAGACTTTAATGGAAAAATTGGTGAAATTTAATATCTGGTTTTATTGTATTGTACCAGTGTTAAGTTCTTAGTTTTGGTCACTGTTTTATTGTCATGCATGACTTTAATGTGAGAGGAGGCTGGGTGCAGAGTATCCAGAAACTTTCTTTACTATTTTGTAGCTTCTCTATAAGTTTTAAATTATTCCAAAAGAGTTTTTTTTTTTTTTAAATATAGAAGGTGAAAGTTTAGAGGGTCACTGAAGATTAAAGGGCAAGGAAAAGAAGGAAAGGGACCCAAGGACCTGATGACATCATATGAGCTTCTGAACCACACTATGATGGCAGCTAATTTACTCCAGGACTTTCTGGTAGTTCCTGGACAAGGGTGCAAATAAATTCACTACACTTAACACAATACTAAATTTAGATAAGTATAGTAAATTCACAGGCCATTGAAAAGAAAGAAGGGGAAAAGTGTTCAGCCAGGAAAGCAAATAAGAGCTGCAATTTACAAAATGTTAGAATAGTGCCATTAGTATTTTTTTAAATGAAAGTTTGAAATTTTTGTAAATATGCCTCTTCAATTTGCCCAATACTTTTGAATGCCACTTTGGGTTATCAACTGAATTCACTTTTTCCATAAGTAGACCACCTACCTAAATAGTGTTTCTGAGAAATGTAAGAAAACTCAGCCCTAAAACATGATTCTATTGGCCATCCACAGAACATGAAATTCACTGCATTCATCTCATTTTGGGTTAAGACTTCACTCTCTTAAAATGTAAATGCTATGGTCTAATCAATAAATATTCATCTCAGTGCTCTCTGAAGGAGTAATATACTATTAACATATTATTAATCATTAGCAACTTAGCCCCAATTTATTAATCAAATTAATGTATGTCCCATGGTAGGGTCTTGGAGGGATGGGACATAGAGTGAGTAATTTTTAATGAATGACTAGAAGAAAGGAAGGGTCTGAAGTCTAAGAGACATGTGCTGACTCTGGGGATCCCATTCAAAGGTACTAGGGGAGAAAAGAAAGAGTAGCAGAGAGAAAAGGAGCAAGAGAAAAAACAGCACAGTGTCAACAGCAACCCTGCCAACAATACCTGTTCATAACTACCATTTTCAGGAATAATACAAGCATTCTTTATGGGACACACAGATCAGGGCCATCACTCAGTTATTCAGGTTGTTCCTGGACAACCTGTTACAAGTAATGACTAAATCCAGCCCAAGCTCCCTTTGCCAAGCTGCAAGTCCTGCAGGGGCTGCAGCTGCCCAGAGGAATGCCTTTCTCTAATTTATGCAAAAGTTTTGCAAGGGCAGCCCTTCATCAAAATAATTTTTAAGGCTTTTTTGCCCAAGGAGGAAAAGGGCATGTTGACATTTTCTGGTTATACAATCCTCTTCCACTTTGAGACCGTGACAAGAAACCTCATTGCCTTCCTCCTTGATATGGTTTGGCTGTGTCCCCACACAAATCTCAGCTTGAATTGTAGCTATAATCCCCATGTGTCATGGGAGTGACCCCATGGAAGGTAATTGAATCATGTTGGGGGGGTTTTCCCATGCTGTTCTTGTGAAAGTGAATAAGTCTTATGAGATCTGTTGGTTTTATAAAGAGCAGTTCCCCTGCACATGCTCTCTTGCCTGCCACCATGTAAGACATGCCTTGGCTCCTCTTTGCCTTTTTCCGTGATTGTGAGGCCTCCCCAGGCACGTGGGACTGAGTCCATTAAACGTCTTTTTCTCTATAAATTACCCAGTCTTACAGCATGAGAACAGACTAATACAGTAAATTGGTACCAGGTAGTGGGGCACTGCTATAAAGATACCCCAAAATGTGGAAGCAACTTTGAAACTGGGTAACAGTCAGAGGTTGGAACAGATTGGAGGGCTCAGAAGAAGACAGGAAAACGTAGGAAAGGTTAGAACTTCCTAGAGACTTGGAGAGCTCAGAAGACAGGAATGTGTGGGAAAGTTTGAAGCTTCCTAGAGACTTGTTGAATGGTTTTGACCAAAATGCTGATAGTGATATGGACAATAAAGTCCAGACTGAAGTGGTCTCAGATGGAGATGAGGAACTTCTTGGGAACTGGAGCAAAGGTAATTCTTGCTATCCTAATTTAGCAAAGAGACTGGCAGCATATTGGCCCTGCCCTAGAGATCCATTAAACTTTGAACTTGAGAGAGATGATTTAGGGTATCTAGCAGAAGAAATTTCTAAGCAGCAAAGCATTCAAGAGGTGACTTGGGTGCTCTTAAAAGCAATCAGTTTGGTTTGGAATTGGAACTTATGTTTAAAAGGGAAACAGAGCATAAAAGTTTGGAAAATGTGCAGCCTGATGATGCAATGGCAAAGAAAACCCATTTTCTGAGGAGAAATGTAAGCCTGATGCAGAAATTTTCATAAGTAATGAGGGGCCAACTGTTAATCACCAAGACAATGGGGAAAATATCTCTAGGGCATGTCAGCAGCCCCTCCCATCATAAGCCCAGAGGCCTAGGAGAAAAAAATGATTTTGTGGGCGAGGCCAAGGGCCTTGCTTCTTTGTGCAGTCTCGGGATTTGGTCTTGTATCCTAGCTGTGGCTAAAAGGGGCCAACGTACAGCTTGGAACATTGCTTCAGAGGGTGCAAGCCCCAAGCCTTGCAGTTTCCACATGGTGTTCACCCTGCAGGTGCACAGAAGCCAAGAACTGAGGTTTGAGAACCTCCACCTAGATTTTAGAGGGTGTATGGAAATGCCTGGATGTCCAGGCAGAGGTATGCTGTAGGGGCAAAGCCCTCTTGGAGAATCTTTGCTAGGGCAGTGCTGAAGGGAAATGTGGGGTGCAAGCCTCCACACAGAGTCCCCATGGGGCACTGCCTAGTGGAGCTATGAGAAGAGGGCCACCATCCTCCAGACCCCAGAATGGTAGATTCATCAACAGCTTGCTCCGTGTGCCTGGAAAAGCCAGAGACACTCAATGGCCAGCCCATGAAAGCAGCTAGGTGGGGGGCTGTACCCTGCAAAGCCACAGCAGCAGAGCTGTCCAAGACCACAGGAACCCACCTCTTTCATCTGTGTGACCTGGATATGAGACATGGAGTCAAAGGAGATCATTTCAGAGCTTTAAGATTTGACTGCCCTGCTGGGTTTTGGACTGGCATGGGGTCTGTAGCCCCTTCATTTTGGCCAGTTTCTCCCATTTGGAATGGGAATATTTATCCAATGCCTGTACCCTCATTGTATAGGAAATAACTAATTTGCTTTTGATTTTACAGGCTTATAGTGGAAAGGATTTGCCTTGTCTCAGATGAGACTTTGTACTATGAACCTTTGAGTTAATGCTGAAATGAGTTAGGACTTTGGGAGACTTTGGGGAAGGCTTAATTGGTTTTGAAATGTGAGACCATGACATTTGGGAGGTGCCAGGGGTGGAATGATATGGTTTGGCTCTGTTCCCACCCAAATCTCAGCTTGAATTGCAGCTGCCATAATCCCCACATGTCATGGGAGGGACTCAGTGGGAGGTAATTGAATCATGGTGGTGGGTTTTTCTCCTTCTGTTCTCATGATAGTGAAGAAGTCTCATGAGATCTGATGGTTTTATAAAGGGTAGTTCTCCCGCACATGCTCTCTTGCCTGCCACCATGTAAGATGTGCCTTTGCTCCTCCATCACCTTCTGCCAAGATTGTGAGGCCTCCCCAGCCACGTGGAACTCTGAGTCCATTAAATGTCTTCTCTTAATAAATTATCCAGTCTTGGGTATTTCTTCATAGCGGTATAAAAATGGACTAATACATGCCTTAACTGTATATCCAGGCTACCGTCACCCCATCGCCCTCTTGGTACTCAGGCCTGTTTTGAAGGTGGCAGAATGCAGAGCACAGAAGGCTCTCTCTAGCTCAGGAAAGAGCTTTAAAGCAGTCATCAAATTACCTCCAAAGACAGAGCTACTGGTGCAAACTATACTGATAATTTTTGTACATATTGATATATTGTTTAGGGTGGTTAAAAGTAAAGGACAATGGAAGAAAGAATCTGGCTGGAATACTACTCAATAAAAAAATCAAAACTAAAACATTGTTGTCCCCTGCTAAGTTACTTACTGCAAGAAAGGCTAGAGTCAAAGTTAGGGAAATTAAAACAAGGTATTTCTTCCTACTGCTTTCAGGACAGTGTTAACTGCTTCTGGCATATTTTGACCAGGAGAAAGTAGTAAATTAGCACAGTTTTCTCTTTAGAGCAGTGTGAATATATTAGTTTCTCCTATCACTTCACTAACACAGAGGCTCAAAGAAAATCCCACCAGCCTTAGAGAACATTACCTGGGGATAATAACTAGCAAATGCTTGGTTTCTCCCAACCTCTTTTCTGTAGCTTTTCTCTAGCTAGTAGTTGAAGGTGAGCCTTAGTTTAGGTCAGTGATTATCTGGTGTCCTCCCAAGATTACTGCCACCCCCAGAGAGCACCATGCACTTGTAGTGAGCCTGGATGAGAGCCCAATTTCCTCTCAGCTAAGCTTCAGAGGAAGCTTAGCAACCTTGACAAGCACTTACCTCCTTGGTTTTTTCTTCCAATTTTCCCAAAGACATAATACAGGTGTTAAATATAGATAAGGCAGCCACATAGGGGACATTAACTTGAGGCACCATCTGCTCTTAGCTCTGCTTCCCAAAGTCTGCTGCTGCCCAAAATGTTTGATTTGGATGAAGGTATCATGTCACCAGAGGGTCTGATGCAAGCATGTTACTTTAGAGGAACAGCACACTGTTAGCCCTTCCCTCAATCACGCAACAAATACTTATGGACTATCCACTCTACTGAAACAGGTTCTCTCTGCCAAGCCTGAGGAATTAGTGCTAGGCAAAATAGAGACATTGAGTTTCCTGTCTAGTTTGCCATTCTTGCCTAACCAACTCTTCATCTTTGGCTTTTATCACCCCTCTGGGAAGTCTTCCACGAGCCCTACCTCTGGCTTGAGGAACTTCTCTTCTATTCTTCTGTAACATTCAGTACATAAGCCATGGCACTTAGCACTCAAAAGGAACTCTGAGTTCCCAGGATTTCAAAGGAGGACAAAGATGAGTTTACCCATCTCAAAATCTCCTGTCATTTTCATTTCAGTTGTAAAAGATCACATAAAATAACTCTCAAAACATCATTCTTAAGCATTACTCAAAGGAAAGAAAAATTGATATGCAGTGCACAAAATGTGGAAAAATAAAGTCTATACTGCTCATAATGGTAAATGCAGTTGTGGGTCATGAATCTGATCTAAATCACCGAAATCCATAAACAGTGATAACTTGCTCATAAAACACTTCTTGCGAGACTTTCCAGAGGAAACCTTAGAAGGTAATGAAACAGCAGCTAATCAACTCTGGTAAAGCCTTGATAGGTTCTGCTTTATTATCTTAATTAGGAATATCATGAACACTGTCCTCACAGCACAGACACAATTGTCTTCTTCACCCAGCTTTCCACTCCTGACGGGCAAAGACCTAGAGCTCTTCTTGCCACCAGACTTTAATAGCCCAGATTTTGTCTTTGAGTTTTACAATGTACCTTCTTACAACTTCCTGCCTGTTCCTGGGTCACCAGATGGAATGATTTTGGCAAGCAGGTCTTATCATTGAGAATTAAGATTGTGCAGGGGCCAAGTCCCATGTTCAAACTTTTAAAACCAGACCTAAAAATCCTAGCAAAAGATGTTAAAGTGAAACTAAAGTAGAGGGGGGAAAAATTATCAAACAGACTCAGAAAACCTTTTCATGTTTAGTTTCTCTCATAAAATATAGAGTTTTGGGGAAAATCACAGTATCTTGTGTTCAGAAAGTCTCTTTTTTTTTGAGTCAGGGCCTTGCTGTATCACCCAGGCTGGAATGCAGTCGTGCGATCTTGGCTCACTGCAACCTCCACCTTCTGGGCTCAAGCCATCCTCCTACCTTAGCCTGCCAAGTAACTGGGTGGGACTACAGACATGCACCACCATGCCTGGCTAATTTTTTGTTTTTTGTTTTGTTTTGTTTTGTTGAGACAGAGTCTCGCTCTGTTGGCCAGGCTGGAGTGCAGTGGCACAATCTTGGCTCACTGCAAACTCCAACTCCCAGACTCAAGCAATTCTCCTGCCTCAGCCTCCCGAGTAGCTGGCATTACAGGCATATGTCACCATACCTGGCTAATTTTTGTATTTTTAGTAGAGATGGGGTTGCACCATATTGGTCAGGCTGGTCTCTAACTCCTGACCTCAGGTAATCCGCCCGCCTCAGACTCCCAAAGTGCTGGGATTACAGGAGTGAGCCACCTTGCCTGGTCACGCCTGGCTAATTTTTAAAAAATTTTTTTTGTAGAGACAGAGTTTCTCCATGTTGCCCACACTGGTCTCAAACTCCTGAGCTCAAGTGATCCTCCCATCTTGGCCTCCCAAAGTGCTGGGATTACAGGCATGAGCCACCGTGCCTGGCCCAGAAAGCCTTTTGTACTGTTTCTGTTCTTTGCATTGAGAAAAGAAAAGAAAAGAAAAGAAAAAAACCCTGATGTTCTTGGCCCATGTTCCCAGGTTTCCCAGACCCATTAGCCATTCTGTAGTATCTTGGCATTTATGATCATCTTGAGCTCATGACAAAAGTAGAGAGGCAAATATTCAACATGGTAAAACACTTGCTAAGTAATGACAAATACCATTTGCACATCTCCAAATGGAGCTAATTTTGACAAGATAAAATAACTGAGTATGTAGGCTTCATAATGACACATGCGATTTCACAAAATATTTCAAAGGAAGGTAGATAAATTCACCAATTACTAATAAAAACATATTATACTCAACTCATGGAGAGAATTGAAAAAAAAAAAAAAGATTAAAGAAACAAACTAACTAAAACATATTAAGAGGCATTGTAGCCAGTGTAAAGTTAGAGGAGAATCTATGGAAACTTTGCTTTCTCTGGATTTTCCCCTGATCTTCTTTTCAATACGTACTCTGTTGACAGTATCTTTTAATGCCTAAGAACTGCTTTAATAATCTTGAAACAGGAAAAATAACTAGCATATGCTTGTAACAAAAGGTGTGTAGACATTGATGCTATAATTATACATCATAATAAAGGATATAATTCAATGTCCTAGAAGACAGCTGGCCTAAAAACATGTAGGAGATGATTTGGGACATCTTCAGGGACATAGCAATTTGGTAGTTGGAAAATAATTTAGGCAGCAAGCAATGTGGTCTGCTTACCCAAACCACAGAACAAATGCAATTAAAAGGAGGAATGGAAAATATCGTGGGTTTGACTAAAAAAAATTGGTTAGGAACTAGGAACTTTTTCTGACTATAATCTTCTTTTGTTACAAATGTAAGCATAGGGAAGCATCGATGCAAATAACATGATCCGTCCAAACCCTTCCTTTTAACCACCTGGTATGCAGACAAGTAAGAAAGACAGAGGTAAGTCTAGAACATAAGGCTGGTACATTTAGGTTCCTTTTTAATGAAACCTCATACTAGGTTCCGTGATTTAACATGCAAGAAAAAGAAGAAAAGAAAAAGACTTTTGAGGTTAACATTAAAAAAGAAAGAATAGTGTCAAACAAAACACAATACTCCTCTTCCTTTTCTGCTACCATTGGGTTGCTGGAAAAATACCAGAGGAGATATATGACCGAGTCCGAGAGAAAGCCTCATACCCTCTAGTTTAATTTTTTTTTTTTCTTTTTTTGAGACAAGGTCTCACTCCTGTTGCCCTGGCTGGAGTGCAGTGGTATGATCACAGCTCACTGCAGCCTCCACCTCCATTGCTCAGGTGATCCTCCCACCTCAGCCTCCCAAGAGGGTGGGACTACAGGTACTCGCCACCATGCCCAGCTAATTTCTTGGTTTTCTTTTTTTTCTTCTTCTTCTTTTTTTTTTTTTTTTTTTTTTTTAGTAGAGATGGGATTTCACTATATTGCCCAAGCTGGTCTTGAACTTCTGGGCTCAAGAAATCCTCCCGCCTCGGCCTCCCAAAATGTTAGGATTATGGGCATGAGCCACTGCACCCAGTCCCTGTACTATAATTTATTCTACTTGGCATTTCTTCCTAAAGTTCAAAATTTACCTGACATTTACCAGTTAACACAAGAATATAATCCCAAGGTCTTGAAAAAAATAATAATGTCAGCATAACAAGTAATACTTGTTTGTATTTTACTGTCTACCACCACCAGTGCTGTACTCAAAACTAGGGGAATCAGTTATCTTTCTTTTTTTAAGGTCAGGCTCCCCAAGAGGAGGTAAGTGAGGTGGAAAGTATATAAGAACCAAGGGGGTCCTGGCTACCCAGGTACAGTGGTGTGCACCTACAGTCCTAGCTTGAGCTCAGGAGTTCAAGGCTGCAGTGAGTTTCAATCACACCACTGCACTCCAGCCTGGCCAACAGTGAAGGTCCATCTCAAAAAGGCCCTGGTTGCCTACATGCAAGTCAGGAGCAAGTGGGGATATTGAACAGATTGCTCAGACGTGCAGAATGGTTCTTTGCTTTGAGCTCAGGTTGCCTATTGCAACCAATTCATGTTCCTCCCATGTTTATTCTAGAATGGGAATTGAGAATAGATCCACTGTCCATCCTACTGGGGGCCCTTTCTGCTCTACGAGGCACAGTTTGTCTTCCCAATGGACATTTTGCTAGGTAGGGCTACCCCTCTCCTGGTGCACCAAAGGTGCACTAGAAGCAGTTCAGGCAGAAGGAATAGGATGAAGTGTCAACATAGCCATCAGGCATAGTAGGTGCAGTGCCTAGGCTCACAACACATTTAGGGGTCCATGAACATGTTTTTAATTTCTTTTAAGATCAGGACAGTAATGAATTCAGCAATCCCATTCCTAGGTATATACCCGAAATAATTGAAAACAGGCATTCAAACAAGTGTTTGTACGCGAATGTTCACAGCAGCACTGTATTAGTCTGTTCTCATGCTGCTGATAAAGACATACCCGAGACTGGGTAATTTATAAAGGACAGAGGTTTAATTGACTCACAGTTCCACATGGCTGGGGAGGCCTCACAATCAAAGTGGAAGACAAAGGAGAAACAAAGGGATGTCTTACATGGTGGTTGGCCAAAAACAAAAAAAAAAAGGAAATAGAGGTTGTTCATGGGAGCTCTTGTTTATAAAACCATCAGATCTCGTGAGACATATTCACTACCACGAGTACAGCACAGGAAAGACCCGCCCCCATGATTCAATTACCTCCCACGGAGTCCCACCCACAACACATGGGAATTATGGGAGTTACAATTCAAGATGAGATTTGAGTGGGGACATAGCTAAACCATATCGAGCACTACTCATAATAGCAAAAAGGTAGGAAAAAAAAACACAAGTGTCCATCACTGATGAGTGGGTAAACAAAATGTGGTAAATACATACCATGGAACATTATTCAACCACAAGAAGGAATTAATTACTAGTACATGTTACAATGTGAATGAACCTTGAAAACATTACGTTAAGATTCCAGACACGGGGGGGCGGAGCAAGATGGCCGAATAGGAACAACTCCAGTCTCCAACTCCCAGCGCGAGCGACACAGAAGACCGGTGATTTCTGCATTTTCAACTGAGGTACTGGGGTCATCTCACTAGGGAGTGCCGGACAATCGGTGCTGGTCAGCTGCTGCAGCCTGACCAGCGAGAGCTGAAGCAGGGCGAGGCATCGCCTCACCTGGAAGCGCAAGGGGGAAGGGGATCCGTTTTCCTAGCCAGGGGAACTGAGACACACAACACCTGGAAAATCGGGTAACTCCCACCCCAATACTGCGCTGTAAGCATACAGGCACACCAGAATATATCCCACACCTGGCCGGGAGGGTCTCACGCCCACGAAGCCTCCCTCACTGCTAACACAGCAGTCTGCCGCGATCTATCCGCAAGGCAGCAGCGAGGCTGGGGGAGGGGCGCCCGCCATTGCTGAGGCTTAAGTAGGTAAACAAAGCCGCTGGGAAGCTCGAACTGGGTGGAGCTCACAGCAGCTCAAGGAAGCCTGCCTGTCTCTGTAGTCTCCACCTCTGGGGACAGCGCACAGCTGAAGACCAACAGGGGAAGTAGCCGGAGCCGGTGCAGACGCGAACGACTCTGTCTGACAGCTTTGGGGAGAGCCGCGGATCTCCCAACGCGGAGGTTGAGATCTGAGAACGGACAGACTGCCTGCTCAGGTGTGTCCCTGACCCTGAGTAGCCTAGCTGGGAGAAATCCCCCACTAGGGGCAGTCTGACACCCCACACCTCACAGGGTGGAGTACACCCCTGAGAGGACACTTCCAAAGGAAGAATCAGACAGGTACACTCGCTGTTCAGCAATATTCTATCTTCGGCAACCTCTGCTGCTGATACCCAGGCAAACAGGGTCTGGAGTGGACCTCAAGCAATCTCCAACAGACCAACAGAGAGTCCTTCTGACTGTCAGAAGGAAAACTATCAAACAGGAAGGACACCTATACCAAAACCCCATCAGTTCATCACCACCATCAAAGACCAGAGACAGATAAAACCACAAAGATGGGGAAGAAGCAGGGCAGAAAAGCTGGAAATTCAAAAAATAAGAGCGCATCTCCCCCTGCAAAGGAGCGCAGCCCATCACCAGCAACGGATCAAAGCTGGTCAGAGAATGACTTGGACGAGAGGAGAGAAGAAGGCTTCAGTCCATCAAACTTATCAGAGCTAAAGGAGGAATTACGTACCCAGCGCAAAGAAACTAAAAATCTTGAAAAAAGAGTGGAAGAATTGACAGCTAGACTCATTAATGCAGAGAAGATCATAAACGAAATGACAGAGATGAAAACCATGACACGAGAAATACGTGACAAATGCACAAGCTTCAGTAACCGACTCGATCAACTGGAAGAAAGAGTATCAGCGATTGAAGATCAAATGAATGAAATGAAGCGAGAAGAGAAACCAAAAGAAAAAAGAAGAAAAAGAAATGAGCAAAGCCTGCAAGAAGTATGGGATTACGTAAAAAGACCAAATCTACGTCTGATTGGGGTGCCTGAAAGTGAGGGGGAAAATGGAACCAAGTTGGAAAACACTCTTCAGGATATCATCCAGGAGAACTTCCCCAACCTAGTAGGGCAGGCCAACATTCAAATTCAGGAAATACAGAGAACGCCACAAAGATACTCCTCCAGAAGAGCAACTCCAAGACACATAATTGCCAGATTCACCAAAGTTGAAATGAAGGAAAAAATCTTAAGGGCAGCCAGAGAGAAAGGTCGGGTCACCCACAAAGGGAAGCCCATCAGACTAACAGCAGATCTCTCGGCAGAAACTCTACAAGCCAGAAGAGAGTGGGGGCCAATATTCAACGTTCTTAAAGAAAAGAATTTTCAACCCAGAATTTCATATCCAGCCAAACTAAGTTTCATAAGTGAAGGAGAAATAAAATCCTTTACAGATAAGCAAATGCTTAGAGATTTTGTCACCACCAGGCCTGCCTTACAAGAGACCCTGAAGGAAGCCCTAAACATGGAAAGGAACAACCGGTACCAGCCATCGCAAAAACTTGGCAAAATGTAAAGACCATCGAGGCTAGGAAGAAACTGCATCAACTAACGAGCAAAATAACCAGATAATATCATAATGGCAGGATCAAGTTCACACATAACAATATTAACCTTAAATGTTAATGGACTAAATGCGCCAATTAAAAGACACAGAATGGCAAACTGGATAAAGAGTCAAGACCCATCAGTCTGCTGTATTCAGGAGACCCATCTCACATGCAGAGACATACATAGGCTCAAAATAAAGGGATGGAGGAAGATCTACCAAGCAAATGGAGAACAAAAAAAAGCAGGGGTTGCAATCCTAGTCTCTGATAAAACAGACTTTAAACCATCAAAGATCAAAAGAGACAAAGAAGGCCATTACATAATGGTAAAGGGATCAATTCAACAGGAAGAGCTAACTCTCCTAAATATATATGCATCCAATACAGGAGCACCCAGATTCATAAAGCAAGTCCTTAGAGACTTACAAAGAGACTTAGACTCCCATACAATAATAATGGGGGACTTCAACACTCCGCTGTCAACATTAGACAGATCAACGAGACAGAAAGTTAACAAGGATATCCAGGAATTGAACTCATCTCTGCACCAAGCGGACCTAATAGACATCTATAGAACTCTCCACCCCAAATCAACAGAATATACATTCTTCTCAGCACCACATCGCACTTATTCCAAAATTGACCACATAATTGGAAGTAAAGCACTCCTCAGCAAATGTAAAAGAACAGAAATTATAACAAACTGTCTCTCAGACCACAGTGCAATCAAACTAGAACTCAGGACTAAGAAACTCAATCAAAACCGCTCAACTACATGGAAACTGAACAACCTGCTCCTGAATGACTACTGGGTACATAACGAAATGAAAGCGGAAATAAAGATGTTCTTTGAAACCAATGAGAACAAAGATACAACATACCAGAATCTCTGGGACACATTTAAAGCAGTGTGTAGAGGGAAATTTATAGCACTAAATGCCCACAAGAGAAAGCAGGAAAGATCTAAAATTGACACTCTAACATCACAATTAAAAGAACTAGAGAGGCAAGAGCAATCACATTCAAAAGCTAGCAGAAGGCAAGAAATAACTAAGATCAGAGCAGAACTGAAGGAGATAGAGACACAAAAAACCCTCCAAAAAATCAATGAATCCAGGAGTTGGTTTTTTGAAAAGATCAACAAAATTGACAGACCGCTAGCAAGGCTAATAAAGAAAAAAAGAGAGAGGAATCAAATAGATGCAATAAAAAATGATAAAGGGGATATCACCACTGACCCCACAGAAATACAAACTACCATCAGAGAATACTATAAATGCCTCTACGCAAATCAACTAGAAAATCTAGAAGAAATGGATAATTTCCTGGACACTTACACTCTCCCAAGGCTAAACCAGGAAGAAGTTGAATCCCTGAATAGACCAATAGCAGGCTCTGAAATTGAGGCAACAATTAATAGCCTACCCACCAAAAAAAGTCCAGGACCAGATGGATTCACAGCTGAATTCTACCAGAGGTACAAGGAGGAGCTGGTACCATTCCTTCTGAAACTATTCCAATCAATAGAAAAAGAGGGAATCCTCCCTAACTCATTTTATGAGGCCAACATCATCCTGATACCAAAGCCTGGCAGAGACACAACAAAAAAAGAGAATTTTAGACCAATATCCCTGATGAACATTGATGCAAAAATCCTCAATAAAATACTGGCAAACCGGATTCAGCAGCACATCAAAAAGCTTATCCACCATGATCAAGTGGGCTTCATCCCTGGGATGCAAGGCTGGTTCAACATTCGCAAATCAATAAACGTAATCCAGCATATAAACAGAACCAAAGACAAGAACCACATGATTGTCTCAATAGATGCAGAAAAGGCTTTTGACAAAATTCAACAGCCCTTCATGCTAAAAACGCTCAATAAATTCGGTATTGATGGAACGTACCTCAAAATAATAAGAGCTATTTATGACAAACCCACAGCTAATATCATACTGAATGGGCAAAAACTGGAAAAATTCCCTTTGAAAACTGGCACAAGACAGGGATGCCCTCTCTCACCACTCCTATTCAACATAGTGTTGGAAGTTCTGGCTAGGGCAATCAGGCAAGAGAAAGAAATCAAGGGTATCCAGTTAGGAAAAGAAGAAGTCAAATTGTCCCTGTTTGCAGATGACATGATTGTATATTTAGAAAACCCCATCGTCTCAGCCCAAAATCTCCTTAAGCTGATAAGCAACTTCAGCAAAGTCTCAGGATACAAAATTAATGTGCAAAAATCACAAGCATTCTTATACACCAGCAACAGACAAGCAGAGAGCCAAATCAGGAATGAACTTCCATTCACAATTGCTTCAAAGAGAATAAAATACCTAGGAATCCAGCTTACAAGGGATGTAAAGGACCTCTTCAAGGAGAACTACAAACCACTGCTCAGTGAAATCAAAGAGGACACAAACAAATGGAAGAACATACCATGCTCATGGATAGGAAGAATCAATATCGTGAAAATGGCCATACTCCCCAAGGTTATTTATAGATTCAATGCCATCCCCATCAAGCTACCAATGACTTTCTTCACAGAATTGGAAAAAACTGCTTTAAAGTTCATATGGAACCAAAAAAGAGCCCGCATTGCCAAGACAATCCTAAGTCAAAAGGACAAAGCTGGAGGCGTCACGCTACCTGACTTCAAACTATACTACAAGGCTACAGTAACCAAAACAGCATGGTACTGGTACCAAAACAGAGATATAGACCAATGGAACAGAACAGAGTCCTCAGAAATAATACCGCACATCTACAGCCATCTGATCTTTGACAAACCTGAGAGAAACAAGAAATGGGGAAAGGATTCCCTATTTAATAAATGGTGCTGGGAAAATTGGCTAGCCATAAGTAGAAAGCTGAAACTGGATCCTTTCCTTACCCCTTATACGAAGATTAATTCAAGATGGATTAGAGACTTAAATGTTAGACCTAATACCATAAAAACCCTAGAAGAAAATCTAGGTAGTACCATTCAGGACATAGGCATTGGCAAGGACTTCATGTCTAAAACACCAAAAGCAACGGCAGCAAAAGCCATAATTGACAAATGGGATCTAATTAAACTAAAGAGCTTTTGCACAGCAAAAGAAACTACCATCAGAGTGAACAGGCAACCTACAGAATGGGAGAAAATTTTTGCAACCTACTCATCTGACAAAGGGCTAATATCCAGAATATACAAAGAACTCAAACAAATATACGAGAAAAAAACAAACAACCCCATCAAAAAGTGGGGAAAGGATATGAACAGACATTTCTCAAAAGAAGATATTCATACAGCCAACAGACACATGAAAAAATGCTCATCATCACTGGCCATCAGAGAAATGCAAATCAAAACCACAATGAGATACCATCTCACACCAGTTAGAATGGCAATCATTAAGAAGTCAGGAAACAACAGGTGTTGGAGAGGATGTGGAGAAATAGGAACACTTTTACACTGTTGGTGGGATTGTAAACTAGTTCAACCATTATGGAAAAGAGTATGGCAATTCCTCAAGGATCTAGAACTAGATGTACCATATGACCCAGCCATCCCACTACTGGGTATATACCCAAAGGATTATAAATTAGTCTACTACAAAGACACATGTACACGTATGTTTATTGCGGCACTATTCACAATAGCAAAGACTTGGAATCAACCCAAATGTCCATCTGTGACAGACTGGATTAAGAAAATGTGGCACATATACACCATGGAATACTATGCAGCCATAAAAAAGGATGAGTTTGCGTCCTTTGTAGGGACATGGATGCAGCTGGAAACCATCATTCTTAGCAAACTATCACAAGAAGAGAAAACCAAACACCGCATGTTCTCACTCATAGGTGGGAACTGAACAATGAGATCACTTGGACTCGGGAAGGGGAACATCACACACTGGGGTCTATCATGGGGAGGGGGGAGGGGGGAGGAGGGAGGGATTGCATTGGGGAGTTATACATGATATAAATGATGAATTGATGGGTGCTGACGAGTTGATGGGTGCAGCACACCAACATGGCATAAGTATACATATGTAACAAACCTGCACGTTATGCACATGTACCCTAGAACTTAAAGTATAATAAAAAAAAAATAAAATAAAATAAAATAAAATGAAGTGACACAGAATGCTTAGAATAAAGCAAAAAAAAAAAAAAAAAAAAAAAAAAAGATTCCAGACACAAAAGGTTACATATTATATGATTCCATTTATATGAAACATCTAGAACAAGTAAATCCATAGAGACAGAAGACAGATTAACGGTTCTCAGGGGTTGGGAGGAGGGGCTTATGGGGACATGTCTGCTTAATGGGCACAGGATTTTCTTTGAGGTAATGTTTTGGAATTAGGTAGAGGTAGTGATTGCACAATATTGTCAGTGTATGAAATGCCACTCAATTGTATGCTTTAAGATGGTTAGTGGTACAGCATGGTGATTATGGTTAATAACGTATTGTATACTTGAAAATTTCTAACACAGTAGATTTTAAATGTTCTTGACACAGAATAAGCATGTGAAGTAATGCATATGTTCATTGGCTTGATTTAGCCATTACACAATGTATAAGTATATATTTCAAAATATGCTGTACATCATAACTATGTAAAATTTTTGTTAATTAAAAATTTTTAATGCTAATGGTTTATTTATGTAAATTTCTCAATAAAAAAGAAACCAACCTAGATTATATTCATCTTTGTACCAATATAGTCATAATTTTTAAAAAAATATTTATGAAGAGGTTTATAAGGCAAAAGTGCCTAGGACCTATGAAAGTCATAATGCAGCCCTAACTGAGTGCACAGGATGCAGAGACAAGCAGAATGAACCTGAGCCATCTGAGTGAGAAAGGGTAGTTGGTCAGAGCACAGCAAGTAAGGGACAGGCTCACGTGTGCGGAGGCTGGGGAAGCCGGCAGAGGCCCAGCCAGGCATGGCAAAGCCTCACGATGCTAGGTGAACTGCCAAAAAAGAGTTTTAAGGAGGCTGATATTTTCAAAGATCACTCTGGGCTGCTGATTGGAGTGTGGACTAGTCGGAGTCAGGAAGAGTGGTTACGAGGAGCCCAAATTCCAGGATACTGCTGTAATCCAAGCAAAATATGATGGCTCTTGCTCAGATGCTGGTAGAGGAGATGTAGAGAGATGCATGGCTTTGAGACACTTGGACAATCAACAAGATCAATATGGGGAATGGGAAGGAGAGGGCGTCAACATTAACCTTCCCCTTTCTGGCATGAGCATTGAGAAGCATATGATGTTATTCATTGAGATAAATACTGAAGGTCCAGGGTTAGGGGTAGACATTCAGAAATTGAATTCTGAACACATGAAGTTTGAGATACCTGTGGAAGTTCCAAAGCAGGGGCCAAATAGGTAATTCAATATTTTACCTGCAACTCAATTGAGGAGTAGAGTGAAGATGGAAAACTTGGGAGTTGCCCATGTCTGGAGTAAAAGGAAATTCCCAGAACAAATGAGATCATCCAGTAAAAGAGTGCAGAGTGAGAAGAGAAATCAGCTCAGGATCAAGCCTGGGGAAAATTAGACATTTAAGTGCCATGTACAAGAAGAAAAGCTAGCAAACGAGAGACAGAAGTGGAAAGAGGAAGAAGGAAACAGCTGCGCTATGGGTAGATATCAGGAAAGAGTCCACTTCAAGAAATGGAGAACAACCAACTGATGTGAACACTGAGGTCAGGCAGTATGTGAATCTTTAAATGTTAATGGGTTAGTGACAAGGAGGTCACTGTTGACCTTTTCAAGACCATCTTCAGTGAAATGAAGGAGCAGAAACCAAATGGGAGTTATTTGAGAAGAGTAGGGGAAAAAGAAGTGAAAAGTGTGTGGGCAACTCTTTCAAGGACCTGATTGTGAGTGAGGAGGTGACAATGAGACAAGCCAAACCCCGACTTCACTCACCTAGCTGCCTGCCCATGGGGCAATAGGGAAACTGAGGCAGAAGTAACTGCCAAAAGCAAAGGAGTTAGCAACCTGATGCTGCTAATTCTTAGAGCTCAATGACAAGCAAGGCCTAGGTCCTTCTGCAGCTGGTTGCCTGACAGTCTAGCAAGTTGATAGAACCCATGCCGTGATCCTGTTAATTTTATGACTGTTTGCAAAGGGACAGTTTTCTCTGCCCTTGTAGAGCAAAACCAGGGAGAAATTTAAGTTTGCAGTTTGCTCCCCACCAGATCTCACCATTGTTGTGGGGGAAAGTCCTCAAGAACAAAGAAGTTGCAATCACACTGGGTCAGAGTCCAAAAAACCAGCTTCAAATAATGTTAAGACTGTATACCACCTTTGGTGGTTAAGTACAGAGTGTTAAGAGGTCGCTCAGCACTGGCGCTGCAGGCTGAGTCCAGCCCCATGATGTTCCCGCACATTCTAGGCCACCTTCTTTCTAGAATGTTAATGGCTCACTTCTTTCCTCCAAGGCTTTGCCCTCTGTGTCCTAAGTTTAAATTCCAGGACAGAGAAATATCTCAAAAAACTGTCCCTTTATCCTTTGCCAATTGAAAAAGAAACCAGCCCAGCAGCGAAGAGATTAGGTAACACAAGACCTTGGTTCTGGGTGGTGGTCACACCTACTATCGCTTTTGCTGTGGATCATCAGTTAAATAATGATTTATAGGTCAGAATATTGCTTTAAAAAGTTGGTTTTGGCTAGGCGCAGTGGCTCACGCCTGTAATCCCAGCACTTTGGGAGGCCGAGGTGGGCGGATCACAAGGTCAGGAGATCGAAACATGGTGAAATCCCATCTCTACTAAAAATACAAAAAATTAGCTGGGCATGATGGCATGTGCCTGTAGTCCCAGCTACTGCAGAGGCTGAGGCAGAAGAACTGCTTGAATCTGGGAGGTGGAGATTGCAGTGAGCCAAGATCACGCCACTGCACTCAGCCTGGGTGAGAGAGTGAGACTCAGTCTCAAAAAAAACAAAACAAAACAAAACAAAAAAAAAACCAGTTGGTTTTGTGCATATGTTGCTGCCTCATAGTTTCTAGTCTCCATTTCAGGGTTGACTCACTGTCTCCAATATTGGAGTAGATTTGAGGAACACTTTGGTTAGAAAGATACATTCCTATCATCCACTTTTCTTAGTTTTTTCCTGCCCTGAATTTGGCTTATCAAGTGAGCCTCAAGCTTAACACTAGAGCCTGAGCAAGTAAGGCCCTATGTTCTTTCTTTGAAAGTCATAAAAGGTTTATTAGGTCTCCTCATGAATCTAACCATGTCAAGTAGACAAGGCCTACATTCAGGCTCTCCCAGGCTTGGGGCATGGTGCTCCAGATGTCACATCTGTGGATATTTAGCAGAGTTATACTGTAGCTCTTAGAGGATCATGTTTAAGGATAAAAAACAAAAAAAAGTAGCCCTTCCCTAACATTGAAATAAAAGGAGTATGTTGTTATAATGAAAAAAGTACAGGAAGCTAGAGAAACCAGATAGATTTTTTTTTTTTTAAGTCAGAAAGGTGATTATAGTCAGAATGTCATCAGCTTCTCTTACTATAACCTTCAGGTTAGAAATTATGAAATGATCATTTCATCTTGAGTATCGGGTATACAACATGCACTCAAATGTTTGTTGAATAAATAAATGCCATCAATCCTGTTTTAGGTTGTATGAAGACAGCTGTGATACTTGAGATAATCACACAGGATTTGAAGCTAGAAAATCTGGAGTCCATATTCTGACATCTACTAGCTGTGTGTTTTTGAGTGATACTCTGGCCCGCTAAGCCTTAACTAGAATGGAGACAATGCCTATTTCACCTATCTCACCATGTTATAAGAATTGAATAATGTTATAGTTACATGTGAGAAAGAAAAGTAAATAGTAATCAGAATCAGGACAGAGATGTCTGGCACCACTTCTGTTTAACATTAAGCTGTTGATTAAAAGTAGAGGCAAGGCCGGGCGCGGTGGCTCAAGCCTGTAATCCCAGCACTTTGGGAGGCCAAGGCGGGCGGATCACGAGGTCAGGAGATCGAGACCATCCTGGCTAACACCGTGAAACCCCATCTCTACTAAAAAAATACAAAAAACTAGCCGGGCGAGGTGGCGGGCGCCTGTAGTCCCAGCTACTCGGGAGGCTGAGGCAGGAGAATGGCGTAAACCCGGGAGGCGGAGTTTGCAGTGAGCTGAGATCTGGCCACTGCACTCCACCCTGGGTGACAGAGCGAGACTCCTTCTCAAAAAAAATAAAAATAAAAAAATAAAAAAAAATAAAAGTAGAGGCATAAGACTTGGAAATGAAGAGACAAACATTTTCTTATTTGAGGACAATATGACGGTCTCCATAGAAAGTCATATAGGATCTACAGGCAAACTATTAGAATATCAAAAGAATTATGTAAGATTATTAGACAAAATCATTTTATAAAAATCAATAGCATTTATATATTGCAGCATTGATCAATTTAACATTTAATTTTAAGAAGCCTATTCTCCAAAGCAACAACAAAAACATAAGCTACATAGGAATCAGTGCAATAAAGGATGTGTAAGGATTTTCAGAGACAATCATTTATTTTTAAAAACCATTAAATACTTGAATCAATGGAGAGATACAGAATGATCATAGATAGAAAGATAACATTCTTTCCCCAAATTAATCTATAGATTCAGTGTAATTCTAATCAAAAATCTTAACCTGATTGTTTAATTCTATGTAATCATTTAATCCTAAAGTTCACAGAAAGAGCCAGGGGTAAAGAACAGTCAAAACCATTTTGAAATACAGAGAAGGGTGGGCAGAGGAGACCTCCTTACCAGATATCAAGAATTTAGGATAAATGACAGAGAGGGCATTACAATCAGCAGGGAAACACTGGACCATTCAATAAACTGCTAAGACAACTGATTATCCATATGGAAAATAATGGACTTCATGCCATAAACAAAAGTAATTTCAAAGTGAATTAACAAGATAAATGGAAAGGCAAAATCATAAAATTTTTAGAGAAAAATTTGTATGACAGTAGGTAAAGAATTTCTTCAGAAAGACAGAAAAGCCACAATTCAGATACAATAAAACTTCTGCAAAACAACACACAAAACACCATAAACAAAATTAAAAGATAAGCCTTAGACTGAGAAAAGATACTATCAGCATATCTATAAACTATATATAATATACATATAAAATAATATGTACCTGGGATTTATTAAGAATGTTTAAAGATCAATGCAAAAATTGCAAATAACCCCAAAAAGCAAGAGGGCAAAGGATTCAAACAGGTGACTCCCATCAGAGGAAAATGGATTATGAACTTGTAAAAATATGCTCAACCTCACCAGAATATAGAAAAATTAGAATTAAAGTCCTGAGTTATCATTTCACATCCATCAACCCATCATGTGCAGTAGCCTATATCCCCAGTTCTCGGATAAAATGAACAGCAGGCAAACAGTTGGACTTAAGTCTTTTTTTTTTTTTGAGACGAAATCTTTCTTTGTCGCCCAGGCTGCAGTGCAGTGGTGCGATCTAGGCTCACTGCAAACTATGCCTCCTGGGTTCAAGTGATTCTCGTGCCTCAGCCTCCCGAGTAGCTGGAATTACAGACATGCGCCACCACCCCCAGCTAACTCTGTACTTTTTATACAGACGGGTTTTCACCATGTTGGCCAGCTGGTCTCAAACTCCTGACCTCAAGCAATCCGCCCGACTCGGCTTCCCAAAGTACTGGGACCACAAGCATGAGCCACTGCCCCACACCAAGCCTTCTTTTCAATATTCAACTCAAGAGAGCTGTCTACTATGTGAGAAGACCCCCTACAGTAAGAGACTATGAGTACCACCACACCTGGGCAGGGCTTGACTGAGAGCTAGAAGGTGGAACCGAGAAAAACATGCATTGTTTCTGCTACAGCTAACAAATATTTGATTATGCCTACTGGTACCAATTTTTAAATATACGCATGGCTTAGTTTTTCAGGTCCCTTTTAACTTTCTTACTTATACTTGCTTTTCTTCCGGATGAATCTAGAATCATTTTGTCAAATCCCAAAACAAAATTTCATTGTCATTCACTGGAAAAAAAAAAATCTGCCAAGGCAGGATTGGGAGGGTACGGAAAAAATGTGAACTATAAACTGCTGGTAGGAGTATAATTTGGTATGTATGTTATGGAGATCAATTTGGAAGTATCTGGTGAAACTGAAGATTAAGAATATCCTGTTGGCCAGTGATTCAAGTTCGAGATACATATCTCAAGAAATGCTCACATGTGCACAAGGAAATATGTCAAGTATTTCATTGCAGCATTGTTTGTAAGTCAAAAATTGGAAATAACTGAGATGCTCAAGAAGAAAATGGATACATTGTGATAATGAACTACAGCATTTAAATGAATGAGTTAGAGAAACATGTTAGTGTGGATACATCTCAAAAACATGAGTGGTAAAACAAGTCCCAGAACGTTTTGTACAGAATAATAGCATTTATATAAAGTTTCAAAATCAGAAAAACAATCCTAGGTATGCATATATACATATAAGGATATAAAACCATTCTGACAAACATCAAATTCAGAGCTGCAGTTACTTAAGTGGGTAAATGGAGATAAATGAAATGAGACAGGGCTACATAGACTTCAACTATAATCATTCCTTTTTAAAAGAAAAAACATATATAGGTAAAAATAAGATTATAAAAGCTGGATGACAGATACTTAGGTATTTATTACATTGTTTTCTGCATTTTTCTGTATTAATTGCAGAAATGTTTCATAATAAAGGCACAATACAAATACTAGCAGTTAATACTGGCTGACAACTAGATGGATCAAGGTGAATTAACTCATTAACACACTATGAAGACAATTATTTTCAAGTGTAGGAAGAATACTGATTTTTTTCAGTGCTTACATTTACTAATACATAATATAATATGTGCCAGGCATTATGGAAAGTGGTTTACATGCATTAACTTATTTATCTCCATAATCACTCTGTGAAGATGATGCTGGCATCAGTCTCACTTTATAGTGAGAGAACAGGCTGAGTGGAAAGATAAAGAGTGAAAGGTCACATAGGTGGTAAGCAGCAGAACTGGGAGACAAGCAAGCCCACGTGTGTTTAAGTCCCAAGCCTATGCACTTAATCACTATATTGTGCTATGAAAGGTTTCAACTTTACTAAATGAATCAAGATTTAAAAAACCACACAGAGTTACAAGGAGCAAACTTGAGAAAAATGCAATTAACACAATCAAGAATTTTTAAAGGATCAGGGTGTGAGTAGGACTAAGTAATTGCGTATACCATAATTAAAAGGCCCAAATTTATTCTGAGTCCAAATACACAATGAAAATATACACGATGTGGTGTGAGATAGACACATAGGCTAATGCTGGCAGAAGGTCAATATTCCACAAGACCAACCACAGATAAAGATACAGCCATCTGTTAAGAGGGTGTCCTGAAACTGTAGAGGGGACTTCTCAGCCTTTTAATCAGGTTTCTTGGACACATTCTACCAGTGTTTCAAGGCCCACCCTGTCTGATTCATCCCAACTCTATACTAAGTTCTGCCTCATCTAAATCTGACTCACTTGGCAGGCAATAAACGTGACTTTTTGTTGCTGTTTCTCAGAATGGCAGTCCCCAACCTTTTCGGCACCAGGAACTAGTTTCGTGGAAGACAATTTTTTCATGGATGGGGGATGGGGGGCGGGGATGGTTGTAGGATGAAACTGCTCTCAGATCATCAGGCATTAGATTCTCTTAAGGAGGGCACTACCTAGATCCCTCGCATGTGGGGTTCACAACGGGGTTCGCACTCCTATGAGAATCTAATGTTGTGGCTGATCTGACAGGAGGCAGAGCTCAGGCAGGAATGCTCCCTTACCTCCTGCTGTATGGCCTGGTTCCTCACAGACCAGAGACCAGCACCGGTCTGTGGCCCAGGGGTTGGAGACCCTTTTCTATAGGATCAAGTCACCAACTCTAACTATCATGTTTTATGAGAATATACTGTTATCTCAGTTGTCTTAGTTGGCATTATTTGGTAGCAAGTAACAGCCTACTGACTTGCTTAAGAAAAAACTAAGTTGGGGGGTCTCTCTGTAAGGTTTTAAGGCTATCTTGGGGATCCCCAGGAGGATGAAATGCAGACAGTGAAATGCAAGACACTGGAACAAACACTGCCAAATTATCAGGAATCAAGAAAGCCATTTTCTTTTTCTTCTGGGGTTGAATGTCATCTTTGCTTTCTCTGCCTCCCATATTATGTTCCAGATGTGACCTTCCAAGACATCAGTTTTCCAATTCCAAATTCTCAGGAGAAATCATTTAATTGGCTCAACTTTGACCAGATGTCCACTCCTTGTCTGATTTCTGAACAGCTCCTCATGGAAGGTGGCAGAAAGTAATGCTCAGAAAAGGGATGTAAGTTGGGCAGGTATCCTAAAAGGTCACTAAGCCAACACTTCCTGTATTTCCCTGTTGTCTATTAATTGGAGGCTTAGACTTTTTTTGTAGAAGGGTGGTGGGGAGAAATAACTCCATTTCTCTGATGGCCTTTCCCAACCTTAAAAACCACTTCAATGCTAAATTTTATCTTTCAGTCAAAATGAACCTGAAGATTCTTCGGCTGGTTTTAGAAATGTTCAAATAGGATAGAATCTTACATAGGGGTGTAATATCCTCAAGAAAATACACACCTATGTGCCTCAGTCTTTTCTTCTTATTCCATCCTTTTCTGATAGGGCAGTCACTTCAGACACTTTATCCACTATCAATTTAGGTCCCAACTGTTCTTTTCACATTTTTGCATTAGAAACAAGACTCCCCCTCATTTTGGAAAAATTAATGCACGAACCATAGTCAAACAATGAAAATTCTAAAACACTTCACTACAGAAAAATGGAATCTGCAGAGTTAAGCGGGGAGGAGGGCATTGGAAGATTACCATTTGAATCTTTACCGTAAGTCAGGCACTGCTAAATTGCTTATATTTTAATACAACAATCCTATGAAGAGGGAGTAACTATGGTTAGCCTCCATGAATGATGAAAATCAGGTTTTAAGAAGGTAAGAAAACTATCAATATCACACATCTAGTATGTTTTAGAATAGATTTAGAAGAGTTAAAAGGTGAAAAATGGGGAGACGGGCTGAAGGAGATAGGCCTTCTCAGGATATCATTCTTAACATCAGAAACTGTATCCTAAACGTATTTAATACAATGAAGTGGCATGACTTATTACATGACAATATACATGACAGCTTTTACAGTTTTAAAAACATATTCATATCATAAAGACTTCATAACATCAAATAAAAGCAACAGGGGAAAAAAAAAACCACCTTGTATACCCTTTAGACTCCAATTTTGTTACGTGTATTCAACTCCGCACATTTGGCCAGGCGTGGTGGCTCACGCCTGTAATCACAACACTTTGGGAGGCAGAAATGGAAGGATCACTTGAGCCCAGGAATTCAAGACCAGCCTAGGCAACATAGTGAGACCCCATCTCTAAAAAAAAAAAAATTAAAATTAGTCGAGCATAGTGATGCGCACCTGTGGTCCAAGCTACTTAAGGGGCCGAAGTGGGGAGGATTGCTTGAGACCAGCAAGTGGAGCCTGCAGTAAGCCATGATTGCACCACTGCACTCCTGCCTGGGTGACAGAGACAGACCCTGTCAAATATAGGGAAAAAACAAACAAACAATAAACCCTGGACTTGAATTTTTTTGGGGAGGTGTAGGATCCCAAAAAAAACTAGGAATCACTCATAAAAAAATAAATTCTTCTCTTTTGCAATTTGGTAGCCCCTCTTAAAATTTTATCCACTCTGTCCCTCACAAAGTACCCCCATCACACAACATACCACACTGTACCTTTGCAAACGCCATTTCTGCTGCTGAGTTTCCTAGACTTCATGCAGAATTCTCCCTCTTTTAGGTTTCTACAGTACTTTGCATCTGCCACTAATATATATTTACATCATATGCAAATCTGTCTGAACAAGGCAAAGGGTCAATGTATTTTTGTTTCAACACTAAATAAAATTGAGGTGATTTCACTAAAATATCAAATTTTGTACCCAAGATATGAATTAATTTGTTTCATGCTTATTGTCAGACAACAAAAGACTTAGTACTCATTCATGGCAGTAAGTTTTAAACATACTGTTTAGTGAAAAATAATTATTTTACAATGAAAACGATTGTTACCAGCTTCATATAATTAAAACTGAAAACCAAATTCTTTAACAGGTAGCATAACATGTCAGTTTATATATTTGAAAACCAAATGTGATTCCATAATCATTTATGCAACCCCAAATTTCAAATATTGAACACAATACAAATTTTTCAAAAAACAAAACTTTTGGATCTCGAGTAGGCAGTACTGGAATTTAAACAACAATTAAGAGCCTAAGGGGATGCTTGCTCTATTTTAAGTGATTGTAACACAGGAGTGTTTAACAGAACCACTTGAGCAGCTGTTTCAAAACACATATACACTCCATCCCGAGATGTTGATTTAGTAAGCTGAGGTGGCTACCAGGCCCATGGAATCTTTAAAATGCTCCCCAGCAATTTCTGATGAACAATACTGTTTCAGAACTATTTTCTATGAAATGTTTGACATGCTTTCAGATTATATGTTATGTGCATTTTTAAGTATCTTAAGCAGTCACTATTTTGAAAGACCAAAGTTATTTACAGGGCATTTGACTTTCTGTGGTAGGTGTAGCTCCTTTAAAAGGTTATGTGCTTTTTGGTTGAGTCACTTTTCAATAATTAAGCCTCAATCTATAGAAAATTAGATGCTCTTCAAGTGATTATTTTCTTAAATTAAAATTTGAGGTATACAGATAATCGAGTCCACTAAACGTTACAATAGGAACTATTTGTACATAAATATATTCAATATGCACTAACTCTAGCCTTTACAAAAATAAAGCAATTAACACCTATTAGAGTATACCTACCCTGAGAAATATTATACTCATATACAATATTAATAGATTTTATAACCAGAAAAAATTGACATCAGAGCAAATCTTCAAATGTTGTTTCCAGAGTATATTCAACATTTTAAAATATAAAAATAGAAATATTTAAAATTATCTACACCGAGGTTACATAACTTTGGTAAAAGTTCCAAAGTTCACTAATATATTCCTAGTGAGCACTAAAAAAATCTAAAAATTTAAATAATTTTCAAGACTACTTATTTTCTTCATTGCATTCATTCTCTATGAATTCATAACATATGCATGGATACCTATGGATTCAAAATACACCATAAACTTACTGTAAAAATTCAGTATGACTTACTTAAAACGTCTCTATCACTCAAATGGTTTAATCTGACTTAATGGGCAGTTTGCTCAAATGAACCACCTGCTGCTCACTTCATTCTCTTCACATTAATCTTAATTTAAAAATTCTAAAAGTTACCTAAAGGAGTTTAAAGATTCAAAATCTAATCCCTGTAACTTCAAAATAATTGTAAATTCTAGTGGTTCATTTGTATTATTCCAAGTAGAACTTCCTATTTTACATCACAAGCTTAAGTCTCACATTTAGAAAAACTGTCCATGTTTATGCGTGTCTAGAGTTCTCCAATGCAATCAGCTATTACAGACAGAGTCAGACTGGGCCTGGAAAACAGAAAATGGACATATTTACCCCCACTGTATATATGTGTTAATAAATTTGATTTTTACTTTAAAATATCTAGAATACACAATCACATTACTTTCTTCCTACTCTGCCTTTATCATGATCAAACACATGCAAATTCAAAACACAACTTTTTCAAGTAACTCCTGCCATGGTTACCAACGCTTGTCTTATCATTTTCAGGAGTTTAAATGTAAATTTGGGTTTTCGATAAATCAAAATATTCTGCATTGCTTTAAAATGGGAAACAATAATGGTACTGATAAAACTGATATGAATCAATGTGGGCTAACACTAACACTTTTTTCCAAAAATGGTATTTAATAAGCTCAATCTTACTTAGTAAAATATTAGTAAATGACCAGTGTCTCCATATATCTCTTCTTCAAATAAACATGCCTGTTTACAATTCAGTGTCTAAAATCAAGAATCTAAAAATAAAAAGCCAAGTTGAAGAAAAATAAACCACCAACTCTTACCCCATACCACTGCAATATTTTTAATGCATAGGAATACAACAAACTCAAAAGAAAAAAAAATAGTGTTTTATTAACTACCACACTGTTATAATACACTTTAAACGTACAATAAGGTAGCCTTTAAATTTGAGGTGGTCTTAAGAATAACAAATGAACACAATTCCAAATTTTTGAAATAGGTGAACTGCTGCAGTTACAGGTATACATTTAGGAAAATTGTATAGCTCTTACAAGACCAGCAATGTAACTTTATTTTGTACATTTTTAAATTGAAAATATAAACAATAATTAAAAAATCAAAAGAAAATACAGCATAATAAAAAACATACGTTTCTCAATTAAATGTACTGGATACATATAAATTTTAAGGGAAGAAGCAAAAAAGGAAAATGATTGATATTTAAGTGCAGACTGACTACCTAGACAAAAAAAAAAAAAAGACTTAAAAAAATACCATAAAACCTCTAGTTTTTCTATGACTAATATCCATATGGTTGGAGTATCGTCACTATGGAAGTGATTTTGTTATGTTTGCATATGTTATACTTTACTGGTAATTTACATGATGGCTTTTAAGGCCCTGGGAGACATGGTTTTTGGAAACAAGATTGGATAAAAATCACTGCTAAGACGCAATACACCTTATTTTTTTGGTCCTCCAATAGTCAAGAAAAGGGATAATTCACTATAACATTCTCTTACCACCCAAATGCCTCAACTTATACATTTTAAACTTTTTCAAACATTGGTTATATTGCCCAACTTCGTTATTGAAAGAATATTAACAAGACATTATTTTGGCAAATTAAATCTTAAACATGGCTTTTCAACAGGATTTAAAAGGTGACTATCCCTAGAGTTCCATGTTAAAATGTAGTTTTCAAAATCTTACAAGAGTAATGCTTAAAATATTGTACATAGTTAACCTAATTAAAATAATTAGCTTCAAAATGACAAATTGATAAGCTAAGTAAAGCCTACACTATGTAACATTTGCTTGGAAACTTGATTTGTCAGTTATGCATAATAAAAATTCCAGTCATCAAGAAAATTACAAAATTTTTTATCATAACATGATTTCTTTCACCCACCAGCTTTTTTATCTTACAATAGATAAATACCAACATGTTCTCATTTTTACACTAAACCACACAGGATTGATGCATTTGGTTAGACTACCATTCGCATTGTTAAATTCAATTTTCTCTTTATATAACTTGGTAAAATTTCATTTCTTCTAGATTCCAAAAGTACCTACAAAACCCATGCAATTTTACCATTTTTAATATACTATGGAATATCATACAAAGTAAGGCATTTCAGTGTCATGTATAACCAAGTTACTGTCAATCCAAAAATTTTTGCACATCAATAAAAAGATATCTAAGAACTTAGGAACAATATTCTTCTCACTACTGTATAAAAATAACCACAATGAATAAGTATTTGTGTAATATTTACTCCATTGTCTCATTTCCAGAAACTGTGACAAGCTGTAAAGGTATTTCAGTGTTGGTAAGGATATCTTGATTGCTGGTGGCGGAAGTATTAACAGTTCCTATCCCTGAAACAGAACCTTGTTGAATATTTGCAAGGATAAGCGTTGTTCCTCCTGCAGTAATCAAAGTATCATCTCGCGCAGCTTCCACAGATGCCAGCACTGTACTGCTAGAGTGAATACCTTTTTTATTCTGGTGTGTTTTAATATGTTTGGCAAGATGGTCACTTCTCATAAAGCGTTTTGAACATTCTGGACAAACGAATTTCTTCTCACCTGTTAGGAAAAAAATTAAGTTACTTGGTTTTAAAAATTCAACTTTAATAGCTCAATCATTTCCCCCAAAACAGAAAGTCAGTCAATGCTGAAAGGTAAGGATGGGAGCAGGGGTCTATTAAAACTGTATTCATTTTACAAGCTACCCCTGTAAGATTTCTCTTAGAGAATATTCCTCCTTAAAATAAATCTTTCATCTTTACTTTTTGATGAATAGCAAAATTCAAACATATATTATATAATAGATGGATATTCAAATAAGACTTTAATATCTCAACTATGCTGTTTGTTTTAAATACCTGTGTTAAGATGCCAGCTAAAAAAAAATCTATAACACACTTTAAAGTCTAAATAAAAGTATATTCTTTCACGCTATAACTAAAATACTAACGTGCCATGTTCATGATACTAAACCTTCAACTCTTAAATATGAATTAAAGCAACAGGGTATTTCTAGATTAAAGAAATGACACGACAAGTTTGAGATCCAAAAAGAATGAGTAATCTGTAGAAAAAATGAATCTGAGTAGCTGGGACTACAGGCACACACCATCACACCTGGCTATTTTTTGTCTTTTTAGGAGAGACAGGGTTTCACCATGTTGTCCAGGCTGGTCTCAAACTCCTGAGGCTCAAGGAATCTGCCTTCCTTGGCCTCCCAAAGTGCCGGAATTACAGGCATGGGCAGGCATGCCCAGCAGCCTTACCTACTTTAATAGTCTGTTGCAGTTTCATATAGGTTCATCTCATCTCTCTACCTACCCAATGAGAGAGAGGAACTAAAACAATTAGAGCATCTGTGTACTACTACAGACCTCATAGGTAATTTTATACAATACTGAAGGGCCAAAGTAGGAGATGTGAAGCAATGTCAGAGATAGTTTATTCGCTTAACCTAATAGGGAACTTGGATTGGAATCCAGACGACTTCAAAATCCATGTTGTTCTCCATTTCACCATGCTTCTTCCAAGCTTTCTAGGGATTGTAAATACGTATTTTTCAATTCTCCAGTGTTGAGCATAGACTGATGAACACTGTAATCATTTACATGGTAGTAGGAGAAAACTAAGTCTCTAAGTTAATACTGTTAGGTTTCAGTGTAGATCAGTCATAGGTCCATTTCATTTAACAACCACACAACACTATGTAAAAATAATATAATGAGAGAAAGTCTTCACATCAACATTGCCTTGGTTATTCCTCGGTGAAATACCTTTCCCTTACCTCCGAGATACTAAAAACAAAAGAGAAGGTGAAATGCCCAAATATATCAGAAGAAACAGGAGTATTTTTTGTTACAGTGTTAAGGAGAAAGAAAAGAATAGGATAGATTAAGAGTAAAAGCTGATAACTAATTAAAAATGTTAACAGAATAAAAATAGCATAAACGTGGCTTAAAGCATTCAATAATGTCAACAAGAGCTACCCAAAGTCTACTTAAATAACTTTATTTTAGAAGATAAGCCATACTGACTTGTTCTTTGGAATTTGTGTTATTAAGATGGTGTTCCTAAAGGTAAAAATTGGATGTAATTCATTGTATTTTAAAGATTCAGTTCAGTAAGAAATGCTAATAATAATAATAAAAAAAAATGTCAAGGCAGTTATGTAGCCCTGTAATTCATTTTCGTCTGTTAAAAGTAAATATTAGTAACCTGTATGTGTTCTTCTGTGCCTCTGTAATTCATCACTTCGAGTAAATCTTTTACCACAGTACATCCAGTTACAAACAAAAGGGCGTTCTCCAGAATGCCAACGCAGATGAGCTCTCAGATGTGAGGTCTTCCCATAGACTTTACCACATCCTGGTATGTGACAAATGTGTTGCTTCTTTTTCCCAAGATTGGTACCTCTAAAAAACACACACAGAATAATATATACCTTATATGAAAATATTCAAATGGACATTACCATTTATATAATATATCCCCATGTTGAATTTTAAATAGAAGACATTATCATTATGAAGTCAATCAGAAACCAAAACCATTTAAAATCAGTTTAAATGAAAATTTATGTATTTCAAGCATATACATTTTATATATTAACCTTACTCCAGAATTAATGTGATTGCTGTCCAAATGTAAATATGCTCAAGAATTATGTAATTAAAAGGACATTTCATATGTAAAGAATGTACAATAAAGCTATTTATTCTTCTATCAGAACCATTCACAAATTCTATGCATAAGCCTTATCCAATTAATTATATAGGAAACTAAATGTGGTCTGTATTCAAAAGTCATGGTGTCAGATAATCAAAAATATAGTTAAACCAAAGAATGAATGCATAACTGATCACAGGTACAATTAAAAGATACAGGAAGCTTTAGCAGACCTTAACATGATTTAAGAGTATTTATTCATATTTGTGTGGCCACACCCTGAATATACACTGGCTTGGAGAAAGGTTTTTTTAAAATCTAGCTAAAGCAATGGTCTGAACTCCCTTAGCATTAGATGAAATAAATACAAATCAAAATTATCTTTACATTTAAAATTCCCTTCATATTAACCATGTAAAAGCCAAAATTAGACACAAGAGATTAAAAATAGTTTTCTCCACATCACCAAATTTGACATTTATTACATTTCAGTATTTGATACCAAGAACAGGGTTTAGAAGATATGAGATTAGATGGGTGAACAGAGGTATCTTAGCCTAAGCAAGAAGAAAACTTTTGATCCCAGAATTTGATCATTTGAATAGTATTAAACACTACAGAAAATGTTATTTCTCAACCTTTTAAAATAAATTTTAAAAAATTAGGCTAGTTACTGAATAAATTAGTTTTTAAAAAACATGACACTTTGGACAAAACAATTTTTATAAACTTTACAATGTTTCTGAGTTTTTTTTTAAAAAGTACATTTAGCCCCCTCCCCAACTCCCCTCCTCCCCCAGTCTCACAGTTTAGTCATATCCTGTAAAACTTTCTATAGCCTGTAAATCCTCCTGTATACAATACACCTATCGTTTTTCAAATTTACTGGAAAAATGCATATTTCCCCACATTTATATTTTAATGTACTCACACTCAGTAGCATGTGAAATTGCCATAGGACAAACAGTGCTAAACGGTGCAGTGCTGGCTGTTAGATGCCATAGGTGTTCTGAACAGGGAGACATCAATGTGGGCTCCAGTAGTTAGAGAAGGCTTCGTGGAGGAGGTGGGTAGGATTTAGATAGAAAGGAGGGAAGGCATTCCAGGCAGAGGAATAGCATAAGTAAAGACAAGGAGGAGTCATGCTGTTGTCTCAAGGGCAAGGATGTCATAATCTAACACAATTCTAGTTTCTGCTCCAGTCCACCCCCAATTTCTACAACTCTCTTCAAAGAGCTGAGTTGAGTGAAACAGGTTTTTCTGGCTCCCTTGCAATGCCAAAGTCTCATCAACCAAAGCCAATATTGATTCCATTTAATTTAGATTTTTAAATTTATTTTATTATTTTAAAAGCCCTAAGAAAAACAGCAATGTTTGTGGCTACTGGTGTACAAACCAATTTTACGTATCGTGTTCACCATAGCAATTTCACAGAGAACCCAATTCAGTTCACTCGTGTATTCATTATTTCATGCCTCTCCTCTAAGCCTACGACTCAGGTCAATCAACGCGCTTTTACAAACTCAAAAGTGTATTTCACAAACTTAGCAAAATTTAGCATGGGAACACTAACAAAGCACAAGACTAACAAATTAACAGCAACAAATCTGGGTTCTCAAAGAAGCAAGAAGCTAGGGAAGGTATTTTTAACTGAATTATTAGGAGATAAGAAATATTTGAAAATGGGATAGGCATCTAAGAAAGAAAAAACATAGGGGCAGGGTTGCACACATATATAATTTAAGGAAAAAGCTCAATATCCAGGCCCAAAATTCTATTTAAAAAGAAAATTTGATTCAAGATAAGATACAGATATGGTAGATGTGGATTTACGGCATGTTATATGAAGGCTTGAAGGGAGAGAACTGAAGTGAATTTCTCAACAAATTTCAGGTAAGAAAAGATTTAAAGTTTTCTTCTTGATTAATATCTACACCACTAATGCCTATAATAAAGGAAAAGCTAATAATTTTACATTTCTATTTCTTGAGTGTCTAAACTTGTTCCCAATAATTTAATAATTCTAAGATAGAGTGGAAGTTCAACTGTGGGTAGAGGGGTTAAGAAAAGTTAAGTAAATACACTCTCCTCTGCTCAGGGTGGGAAAAACAGGACATAAACTGAAATGCTGACAAAGAAAACAGATTGTGCACAATTTTAAAAATATGGACTGATGTTTAATCCATACAAAACCTATTTAACAATCATGCCTCTAGAACGTATTTTACTTACAATTATTTATCTCTCACTAGTTTAAACAGTCTCTGAAAGCCGGTTCCGCTCAATAAATATTTGCTAAATAATTACAATTTTTAAATATTTTATATTTTACATCTTACTTTAAAAGGTAAACAAATAAATAAAATTTACTTCTCTAAGGATGAATAAAATTCGTTCTCTAAAAATGCCATCTTGCCCATATTCTTTGAAAAAAAAAAAAAGGTTGCAAAAAAAGACAAATATTCTAAAAAAAATTTTTTTAGCTACTATCTGTATCACCTTGCAGAATACTTCAGAATAGTCTGGATTTACTACATATGTTATGCTTCTATTAATTAGGTACAAAACTGTCATTTATACAAGTGTATCTATCACACATATACTACCTGAATTTTGTTCAAACAAGCTCTACGAAACAATATAGTTTCTTTTCTTAGGAATCTCAATTTTTATTGCTTAGAATAAGTGAGCTATTGAAGAATGAAGTCACAAAAGTTCTAGAAAAATATAAATGAACATTTTTATAACTCTCAGAATATGGAAAACTTGTAATAGCATGGTAACAAGGTATCTAATAAAGGAAAGGCTGATCAACTTAAAATTTTTGTGCTTTGCAAGCTGTAAGTGATGGAACTGTTTCTTTACTTGTGTAATAACAATGCCTTCTGTAAACCACTGAAAAAGTTAAAGGCAATGTAAAACTGGGAAAAAATATTTGCACATGACAATTACATAAATTAACAGATTCACAAAAAAAAAAACAATTAAAAAAATAAATTTTAAAATGGCAAAATATCCCCAAAAATGCTCAACCTCACCAAGTAATTTAAAAATATACTAAATAAGACAATATTAAGGTATTTTTCATCTGTCAGACTTTCAAAGGTTAAAAATAATTGTAAAATTCATTGTTGGCAAGGATGTGGGAAACTAGATACTCTCATACACTGCTGGTTAGAGTACAAACTAGCCTTTCTAGCAGACAATTACCTTTAACCCAGCAATTTCACTTCTGCCAACTTATACAAACAAAATATTCAGACAAATGTGCAAGACATACATGTAAGATTATAACAATAAATTCCCAACAAAAGATGTTAAATCACTCTACATCCATACAATAGAATACAACAGAATACTATACAGTCATAAAAACGATGCAGACTATACAGACTTGAAAATATGGTCACAAAAATTACCAAACAAGAACAGACATATAAAACAGTGAGAAGATGATGATTCTATTTTAAAATACACGTAACATCTTGAAGGACATATACAAACATGTTACTAGCTTATCTTGAAGTGGGGTGGGATTCTGGTGTTTTTAAATGTCCTATATTTCTGCATTTTTATGAGCATGTCTTAGTTTAATAAACATAAATTAAAACATTTTCATTTTAAAATAAAGAATAAGTGAAACAAAAGGCCTCCATTAGATTTGACTTTTGTGAATAATTTATCTTAAAAGTCCCTCTAAAATGAATTTCAGAAAAGTTACTGCCTAGCTAGAATTCACAATCTTCATTGATCAAAATATGTCAAAAAACAAACTTTTAAACTAATTACAACATGAATGCCTAAGGATCCGATGTAGAAGGAGAGTCACTTGGGAGGCAGCACAGTTTAACGGTTAAGGCTCTGGGTAAAACTAGGTCCGAATCCCTGTTGTGTGTGCTCTTAAGAGTCATTCAACCTCTCTATGTCTCACTTCTAACACCACTGGGAAAACGGTAAACTCTCAATGTTACCAGTTGTTAGCAATTATTATTACTGCAAAGGGCTGGCCAATGTGCAACTCAAAGGCAGATAGAAAAGCTCTATTAGATCAAGTTTGTTACTGTATTACAAGTACATTTTATCTACTTAAACAGTGCATTTCTAAGAAAGGTATGTTAACTTTCACCATGACAAGGTATTTGGTTAAGTATGGCTTTTAGAGTTCTATCCATTTTTGCTCTATATATTTCAAAGCTGCACAAAAAAGGGACCGTGACTATTAAATCTTCTTAGTGGAAATTCAGTATTATTAACAAGAAATACATCTCTGTCTTATTTGGGGCTTTCACCTCAATCCCACCTCGTGTGATATATTAACGCTGCTATCCAAGTTTTCTTTTTGTTAATACTTGCCTGATAAATCTTTTCCTATCCCTCATCTTCAATATTTCTGTGCCAATTATTTGAGGTGTTCCTTATAATCAACATCAGTCTGGATCTTTTTTTTTTTTTTTTTTTTTTAAGATGATCTGAGTCTCAATCTCTAAATTATTAAGCTTAGTACATCCACATTTAACATAATTTCTGATCATTTTGAGTTTACTCCAGTCATGTTATTCTGTCTTAATGTTTACCTTTAAAAAGACTGAATTGAAATACAATCTCATTTTTTAAAAAATTCAATCTATTAAGGCTTATTTTTCACTTCTACTGAAAATGGAAATACTTATGCTTATCAGCCACAGATGAACTTATCTTTAAAATCAACTTTTTATCTATATTTAAGGCAACTTCCATTGCTGGTGTGCAAACAGGCTAATTTCTGATTGGTATGGGCCTGTTAAATGGCATCTGCTATACTGTTTTTGAAACAGCAAACTAATAATTTCAGTTTAAAAAACATTTAGAACTGAAAATCCAATTCCATATATTTTGTTCTCTAACTTCTGCCACACGCATACACACACCCAAAATGATCATGTAATGAATAATTTCTCATAATTAAATGACATAGCATGCAGCATTTCAAACATTAGAATGATATTAGCACTCTTAAAAATACATATGTTTCATGTATGCATACCTTCCACCACCTTCTTTACAGTTGGGACAGGTGCAAGCTACCCTCCGAAGTCTTTTTCCTTCTTGATGTTGTTGGTCCCCTTCTTCATCTACCACCTGTACTCTTAAGTGTGTTAGGTCATTGGTATTCAAGGTAGAATCACCACTGAGCTGCCACTCTTCAGGATCAGGTTCTTCTTCCTTGATCCTAATATCTACAGGAAAAAACCAAAAACAAAACCAAAAAACAAATACAGATGAGAAGCAACCAAATGGCCCCAAAAAATAGCATGAAATTACATGTCCTCTCCCAATGTCACACCTTTGCATGCACTACTTCTCTTGCCTAGACTATTTTCTAGTTACTCTGTTCTTCATCTAACTAACCTCTACCTATCCTTCAAGACTAGTTGGAGAGTAATCTCCTGTATAAATGCTTATAGTAGAATTAATTACATTAATTAGTTCATATGTCCCTTTAGATAATAATTGCTTCACTCAAAGTTCTCAGAAAATACAATCTCCCTAAATGAACAAATCTTCCTTAAGAAGGAACTTCCAATATAGGTAATAATCGATCTGGAAAAACTTTGTCCTCTACTTTTCTATGCCTTCTATGTGCAAATAATACATAAAGAGATGTTACAAGATTAAGCTGATATAGATGAGACCACAAACTGCTCACTAAAGATAATAAATTAATTGCCCAAAAAGTGTTATACCCAATTATTCTAATCACTGCATTCATTCATACACATCTGGGTATACTTTCAAATTCTCACCATAAAATCAATTAATGTAGTAAGCCCTAAATAATTCTCCTTTGGATACCAACTTAATACAGGTACCTTAAATATAAGTCATCAGTACCAGGCACATAAGTTTACATCTTCCTTCATATCTAAGTATAGATGACAGGAAAACACTATTTTACTGTGCTGTATTAATGTCCTACATGGTAGCTAGTCATTCTTAGAAATCCACTATTTATCAGGCTCAGGAGGAACGAAAGTAATAATCCATCAAAATGACCCATAAAAGTAAGAAAAGGTACTCAACATTGTTAAATATCAGGGAAATGAAAATTTAATTCACAATGAGGTATCATTACACACCCACAAAATGACTAGAAATTTTAAAACAGACCGTACAGACTGTTGGCAAAGAACTGTAACAACTGAAACTCCCACAGTGATGGTAGGTGTGTAGATCAGTACAACCACTTTGGAAAATCTTTCGTCTATATCTTCTAAAAGTGAAATTATGTATTCCCTATAGCTCAAACCATTTTCCCTAGGTACACACCCTCCAGAAATGCATACACTTAACACCAAAATACAAGTATAAAACTTACACAACGTTATTTGTAATCACCCTAAACTAGAAAAACTCATATATCCACCAGTATTGGAATGGAAAAATAAATCGTATTTGTTCATACAATGGAACATATTAAAACAATGAACATTAACAACAACCTACATGCAACAGAAATGACTCTCAAAGCATTTTGAACAAAAGAAGCCCCTCGCACTCCCTATGTATTCCCTTTATACACAGGGAATGGGATCGTGTGTGATATATAAAGAAATTTTCATTTATATAAGATTCATAACAACTGGCAATGATTCCAACCATATGACACGTTGGAAACGGCAAAACTATGGAGACAGTAAAAAAGATCAGTGGTTGACAGGAATTAAAGGGCAGGGAGAGATGAATAGGCACAGCACAGAGGTATTTTTATTCTAGAGTAGTGAAAATACTATGTATGATGTAATATAGGTGGATGCATGGCATACATTTGTTCAAACTTACAGAATGTATAAACACGAAGAGGGAACCCTAATGTAAAGTATGGACTTTGGGTGATAATACATCAAGCAAATTTATCAACTGTAACAAATGAACCACTTTGAATGATGGGGGATGTTGACATAGGGAAGGGTATGTATGCATGTGCAGGGGCAGGGAGGTAAGGTGTATCTCTATACTTGCCTTTCAATTTTACTAAGCATCTAAACTGCTCTTTAAAAAATTATTTATTTATTTTATTTTATTTTATTTTATTTGAGGCAGAGTCTTGCTCTGTCACCCAGGCTGGAGTGTGGTGGCATGACCTCAGCTCACTGCAACCTCTGCCTCCTGGGTTCAAGTGATTCTCCTGCCTCAGCTACTACTCCCGATAGCTGTGATTACAGGTGCCCGCCACCATGCCCGGCTAATTTTTGTATTTTTAGTAGAGACAGGGTTTCACCATGTTGGCCAGGCTGGTCTCAAACTCCTGACCTCAGGTGATCCACCCACCTCAGCCTCCCAAAGTGCCGGGATTACAGGCATGAGCCACCGAGCCCAGTCTAAAAAAACATTATTTAAATGTTAAGGGAGTGGGTGCTCCATGGTGATAGAAGAGTGGTGACTGCCTACTTTTGAGGGAAATATATGACTGAGTACAGGGAGATTTCTGGGTTGCTGGTAATATCATGTTTCTTGATTTGGGTGGTAGTTCTCCTATGTGTTCATTTTGTAAAATTTCATCAAGTTATATACATATGATCTGTACATTTTTTGAATGCACATTATACTTCAATATAAACATTATTCTAAATTAAATATTTTCACATAATTTATAGGTGATTAGGAACTGTTAAAGACAATTTTTTTGCTTTACCTCTAGTTCCCACAGTTTACTAAACCTTCCCCCATTTTTACACAAATTAAAAAAAAAAATTGGGGCCGGGCGCGGTGGCTCAAGCCTGTAATCCCAGCACTTTGGGAGGCCGAGACGGGCGGATCACGAGGTCAGGAGATCGAGACCATCCTGGCTAACATGGTGAAACCCCGTCTCTACTAAAAATACAAAAAACTAGCCAGGCGACCTGGCGGGCGCCTGTAGTCCCAGCTACTTGGGAGGCTGAGGCAGGAGAATGGCGTGAACCCGGGAGGCGGAGCTTGCAGTGAGCTGAGATCTGGCCACTGCACTCCAGCCTGGGCGACACAGCAAGACTCCGTCTCAAAAAAAAAAAAAAAAAAAAAAAAAAAAATTAAAATGAGTGTATCCCACAAATTAAATTCATAATACAAAATTTAGAATATAATTTTATTCATTCAACAACTATGTGTACGGCTACAACGTGCCAGTCACTGTTCTAGGTTCTAAGGATAAGGCAGTTAGCAAGTTACAAGTTCAAGCTGACTGGGTGTGTTGGCTCATGCCTGCAATACCAGCACTTTGGGAGACTGAGGCAGGAGAAACGGTTTAGCCTAGGAGTTCAAGACCAGCCTGAGCCAACAGAGAGGGGTCCCGTCACTACCCAAAAACAAAACAAAACAAAACAAAAAACAAAACAAAACAAACCAAAAAACAAAACAAAACAAAACAAAAGGCAAGGCAGACATGGTGGCACATGCCTTGTGGTTCCAGCTACTCAGGAGACTCAAGTAGTAGAATCACTTGAGCCCAGGAGGTTCAGGTTGCAGTGAGCCATGATCACATCATTGCGCTCCAGCCTGGGCAACAAAGCAAGACCCTGACATAGTTTAGATATTTGTCCCCAACCAAATCTTATGTTGAAATGTAATCCCCAATGGTGGAAGTGGAGGCTGGTGGGAGGTGACTGGATCAAGGGGGCGGATTTCTCGTAAATGGTTTAGCATCACTGTCCTGGCACTGTTCTTGCAATAGTTAAGAGATCTGGTTAAGCGTGTGGCACCTTCCCTCCTACTCTCTTTCTCTGTCTCTCACCTCCCCCTACTTCTACCATGTGACGTGCCCATTCCCCCTTTGCCTTCTGCCATGAGTAAAACCTTCTTGAGGCCTTCCCAGAACCAGATGCCAGTACTATGCTTCTTGTACAACCTGCAGAATTGAGTCAATTAAACCTCTTATAAATTACCCAGTCCCAGATATTTCTTTATAGTAATACAGGAATGGTCTGACACAGTCTTAAAAAGAGATGATGGTGGCCCCAAGCTAGGGTATTGATGAGGAGGGGTAGAATTGGTCAGTCAGAAAATATGTTTAAAGCAGAGTCAAAGACATCTGCTAACGGATTGATAACAGGTTATCATGTGAGGAGCAAGAACAGAAAGAAGTTAAAAACACTCCCAAGGTTTTTGTTTTGTTTTGTTTTAATCCTGAGCAACTAGGAAGATGGACTTGCCATTGACTGAGATAGGGTAAACTGAAGGTAGAAAAGATTGCAGGGGAGGGGTGCCAGTCAGGGGCCTATTTTGAAATATGAAAGTTCTGAATGCCTATTGAATATCCAAATGAAGGTGTTGATAAGGCAGTCAATGGGTTTGGAGTTCAGGTAGAAATATGGCCTGACAATATCAGCATTTATGTTAGGTATTGAGAGTCATCTGGAATATAATGTAGACAGGAGGAAATCCCGTGGCACTCCAAATTTGACAAGCAGAGATTAAAAAGAACCAGCAAGGAGGACTGAGAGTGGCCAGTGAGATATGAGGCAACTGGTGTCCAGAAGCCAAACTGAAGAAATCATTTCGAGAAGAACATAACTGTGTCAAATACTTAAAAAGTCAAGTAAAATAAGGACTAAGAAACGATCCTTGGATATAACATTGTGGTAATCACTGGTGATCTTGACAAGAACTGTGAGCACAAAACCCTGCCTAGTACAGACTCCAGAAAGTGGAAGGAGATGAACTGTAAACAAGTACAGGTAACTGTTTCCAAGAGTTTTGCTGTAAAAGCAAGCATTATAAAATTGGCAGTACAGCTCCTAGGTCAGCCCACAAAGGTAGATTTGACACATAGGTACCTGAAATATTTGTAAATCAGCCTTTATATTCTGTAGCAATAGTGCATGCTAGCAGTATAAAGAAATGAATGTGCTTATTTAAATTTGATTAATATTTGAGGAAAAGTATGCAAAAAATTTAAGCAATGAAAACAGAAATACAAGGAAATGTGCATGACACATTTAAGAACTTTATAAACAGCACTTTTTTTTTTATTATGTCTATTTTCCACCTCAAAATGGTTCCTTTTCATTTGGCGAGGTATTGCACTGACAGTATCTCTGTCCTGTGATTATGGCTGTTTTCAAGGCCTACCAATAAAACAAGCTTGCAAAAGGGATATGTACAAAAGAAAAACAATTTCTGCATACCTGGGCAAGAATTGAAGAGAAGAAAACAGAAAATTTAAATAATGAAATATACACATACACACACAAAAAACATGGTTACAAAGATAAGGCTAATTTTCAATATTAGTTAAGTATCAATAACTCAGGGCATGCCTGGATTTCTATTAAAAATATTACAAGAAAATCCTAAATATCTCTTCCTAAAATTAACTGCTAATTATTTATCAATAGAGCTAATAGAACATTTAAGATAAATTCTTAACCAATTTATCAAGTCTGGAACACGCGTATTTAATTTAAATAGCTAACATTAGATAAATATGAATTACAGTATGGTTGATAAAAATGAGACATTATCTTTTATCAATAGTGTGCCATTAAGATTTTGTTGTTCTTATCAAAGTCTTTCATATTTTCTGCCTTCAACTTTTTTAAGCACTGATGAAATTACTTCATTTGATTCTAAAAGTTTATTTACATTTTCCCTTTAATCAGCTTCACCTGCCATAAAAATCATCTAACAGAACCACCGGATAATCCTACAATATCTCATGTATTATAAAGTTTCATTATTCCTCAGATTCTTATGGATATTTCAGAGGTTTTTTTCAACTTTTCTTCTAAGGGGATAGTTCTAAATTATAGATATGAATTCCTAAAAATATTACTTCACTAATACTAAAAGAAGTTAATACTTTAGGGGTAGGTTCTTAAAACTAAATGTTATCCTTTACCAAATATAATAATAATTTTAAAAATATAGATGGATTGATAGATAATCACCATCTCTGCTTTAACATCAAGCAATCTCTTCCCCCAAATGCCATCTCCTTAGATTTGGATCATTATTCTTCTATAAACTGCTCCTTTCCTCCCATTTGAAATTAATCTTTTATTAATCTTTCATTTTTATAGTTTTCCAAATTATCTCATATACCATACATATGAACATAACCAGAAACAACTGATTTTCTAATATGTATTACAGAAGATCTCATTTTATAGTCTTACCACAAATATGTGAGAAAAAGACTATGTGACCTGTAATTAGTACACTGACTAGTGAGATATTCACTTCACCTTATTAAATCTGGAGTACTAGTTAAGCCCTTGTTAAGGGAACAGTGTCCTACTCTCCCCAATGATAAATATGATGGCTAAACACATAAGGTAAGGATTTACTACTTGTTGAGCACTATTCTAAGTACTTACATATATTAACTCATGTCATGCTCCGAACTACACTGAGGTTATTATTTTTCCCCCTCCTTTCTAAATGAGAAAACAAAGAGGTTATATAGTTTGTCTGAAGTCACACAGCTGAAAATGGATGCAGCCAGGATGTAAGATGGAAAACTGCGCAAACTATATTGCATATATTGCTAAAGATCAACTCCCTACCAGGGCCAGTTCACAGGAAGAGAAGCTTTAAGTTAGCTTCCCTGTATATAAATATATGCAATTTTAATTAGTTTTAGTTTAATTAAATCAAAGTGAATTTAAAAATCTAGGAAGGATAAAGAAACTTTAGTATATACATAGGCTATTTTTGTCTGTTTGAGACAGAGTCTTGCTGTTGCCCAGGCTGGAGTGCAGGGGCGTGATCTCAGCTCACTGCAACCTCCACCTCCCGGGTTCAAACTATTCTCCTGCCTCAGTCACCCGAGTAGCTGGAATTACAGGCATGCAACACCACACCGGGCTAATTTCTGTAATTTTATTAGAGACCGAGTTTTGCCATGTTGGTTAGGCTGGTCTCGAACTCCTGACCTCAGGCGATCCGCCCACCTCGGCCTCCCAAACTGCTGGGATCACAGGCGTGAGCCACCACGCCCAGCCACATACGTTATTATATGTGAAATATTCTATTGTATGTATATAGTATGTGTATGTAGCATGTGAAATCCTGTCACACATTACAACACTGATGAACCTCAAGGACATTATGTTAAGTGAAATAAACTAGTCACAAAAGGACAGCTATGATTCCATGAATATGAAGTACCTAAAGTAGTCAAAATCATAGAAACAGCAAGAAAAAAGGCAGTTGCCAAATGGGGGAGAGAGGGAAAGGGAAGTTGGTATTTAAAAGGTAAAGAGTTGCAATTTTGCAAGATGAAAAATTCTAGATATGTGTTACACAACAATGTGAATATACATAACATTAAGATGGTAAATTTAATGTTATGTGTTTTTCACATTTTTTTTTTTTTAATCTGGCAAATCTCCCCTGTTGTTTCCCACTCCCACAGAGGACTTATTTCAGAAACCTAACGGATAAAATCCTCAGTGTCACAGGTAAAGTCAGAGAAACTACGAAGGATACACAGCAATATTACAAGTTATTATAATACACAATACTCTTTCCTAAGGCTCCACCTTGTCCCCACAAGCTCTGGGGACTAGTTTTCCTCTCCCCTTCAGATAAAAAAAAGAGACTACTTTAAATTTACTATAAAGGTTTTTTTTTAAAAGCCATTCTACCAGGTTAAAATAGTACACACACACACACAAAAAGATAGTTCTCAGTAATTCCTAACTGCTATCCAAGAAACAGCAGGAAAGTGATCTGCTATAAGCAGCAGTAACTCACAACTCTCAAATCAAATGTACTAAAATGTACTAAATGTTCATCTTAAGAGTAGACTGAATTTTTAGGGACAATTAAAGATCTGAAGCTGCCTATTATGAATAAGGTTAAGTATTCAAACTGCTCTTGATTCAAAACAAATTATGACTACAACAGAAATTGGATCTTAATGTAGTTTAACCTCCTTTCCCACCTCCCAATCACCTAAACATTGTATCACAATGTCTAGTCTAACTTAGTCTAACTACTTGAGGACAAAATACACTGCTTTTCAAGCCGCCTCCTTTAGTAAGACCAATGAAGGAAACATACAAAATAGCAATAATATATATTATTTTTTTAACCTCATCTCTTAGTGTTTAATAAATGTACCTATTATAATCTTATTCTCGGTTTTTATGCCTTCTAGCAAATAGATATATGTTTTTTTCAGGTTCTATATATGTATTTATGTTACTCACCAAGAATGCAAAAACGAGGCATGTGGTTCCCAGAAAAGCCCTGTCTTCCAACAGGACAAGTGCTAAGCATCCTATAGAATGCACCAGAGGAGGGGCAGGGTGGCTCATGCCTATAATACCCAGCACTTTGGGAGGCCAAGGAGGGAGAGTCACTTGAGTCTAGGTGTTTGAGACCAGCCTGGGCAACACAGTAAGACCTGTCTCTACCAAAAATAAATTGGGCCACAGTGCCCAGATAATTTTAAAATTATCTGGCTTCCACATTAATTCTATTAACTAAGTCATTCTAATTGCATACTGCAATTAAAACTTTTCAATTGAATGGCCTGAAGTTATTATAATATTCTAAAAAAATAGCCATGACAGAACAGAACTGGTTATGCTTTTTAGATACTATTGTATTAGTCTGTTCTCCCACTGCTATGAAGAGATACCTGAGACTGGGTAATTTATTTGTTAAAAATGTTTAATTGGCTCATGGTCCTGCAGGCTGTATAGGAAGCATGATTCTGGCATCTGCTCTGCTTCTGGGGAGGCCTCAAGAAACTTACAATCATGGCAGAAGGCAAAGGGGATAGCTGGCAAGTCACATGACCAGGGCAGCAAGAGGGTGGCAAGAGGTGCCACATACGCTTAACTAGATCTCACAAGAACTCACTATCACCAAGACAACACCAAGGAGGATGGTATTAAACCATGGGACACCACTCCCATGATTAATCACCACCAGGCCCTTCCTCCCACACTGGGGACTACAACTGAACATGAGATTTGGGTGGGGACACAGATCCAAACCATATCAACTACGTATCTTTTTTTTAAGACACGGTGTCACTCGGTCACCTCGGCTGGAGTGCAGTGATGTGATCTCTGCTCACTGCAACTTTCACTTCCCGGGGTTCAAGCAATCCTCCTATCTCCGCCTCCTGAGTAGCTGGGACTACAGGCGTCTGCCACCACGCCTGGCTAATTTTTATATTTTTTAGTAGAGACTGGGTTTCGTCACATTGGCCAGGCTGGTCTCGAACTCCTGACCTCAGGTGATCCACCCACCTCGGTCTCTCAAAGTGCTGGGATTACAGACGTGAACCACCGCGCCCGGCCTGTATCATTCTTATAACTTGTTGAAATGTTGATAGTAATGGCATATTATCACAATATAAATTCATTTTCTCAAATTTAACTTGAGTTCCTTTTAAGCTTTAATTATAAACTATTTTAATTAAACTACTTTTAATTATTTGTGTATTGCTTTAAAAATACATCAAAAACTTCTAAAATTCAAAACTTTTAGGACATGAGTTATTTAAAATAGTTATATCTTGAACAAAAATTCCTACAGAATCAATTACACATTTACCTACTTTCCTTGGCAGGAAGCTCAGAATGTTATTTAATCTTTGTCTAATGATTCTAATTCATCATTAAAAGTAATTTATGGTTATCAAATAGGCCCTAGAACACTGAACTAAAAACATTCATAATTACAGTTTTTCATTTCTTCTACTTGTTTTTCCTGCCTTCTTCCCAACTCTGGTGATATCCACTCTCCATCCTCCACTTACCAGGTTACTGTACCCATCATCCTTTCTACTGTACATCTTCCAAGCCAGTTTTAAACTTGGAAATCAGTCGGAACTGTTAAAACTGTATATAAACATTAAATAAATCAGGACTAAAGAAAGATCTAAGGCTACTCTTAAGAAACCCAAACTCCTGAAAATGAAGAGATAGCCACGGCAGGTATATCTGCTTCATATAGGGAATTTCAAACTGTTTCCATAAAGGATACTGTGTCAGCAGAGAAGAGGGCCCCAGGTCCTCATAAAAGTCAGAGCAGCCCCATTAATATTAGTTTTATACACTGGAGTTCTGCCTAAGGTGTCATCTGAAGAAAAGGCTCTGCTCTAGCACTGGACTAAAACTGATGTTTCTGCCACTGCTGCAATGGCTAGGGGAAAAACCACCAACCAACAACAAAAAAAACATGGTTTGGGGGTTTCTTCCTTCATTAAAAAAAAACTGCCTTTAAACAAAACGATTCCATTCCAACACTTTCTGCAGACTGTAAACAATCCTAATTTGAGTTGGTATCAATAGAAATAGAAGAAACAATGCTTTAAATGATCCACTAAACCACACCTATGTACTGCTTTGAACTCCTATTTACAAGCTTGTTTTCTATTTTCCCCTGTGTCTGTTACCTGAATAATCCCTGCCATATTACCTATATAATTAGAGGACCCGTAGTCAACATGTGAGTTGGCTATCACACAAAGAATAAAAGCCAAAGACCTGGATCTTGGCAGTTTTAGCATTTTTACATTTTTCTTTTGCCCTCAAATTCTTACATATTTGATTCAAACATTTATTGAACAACTATACTGGGTGAACATTTGTTGACCAAAATTACAATCTAACACATTAATGAGAATCAGTGAAGTTGTGCTACAGTAACATCAATCACAAAAGCTCAATGGCTTTGATAAAACAAAAGTTTATTTTTCACTAATTTCAAATGTCCAATTCAGGTTGGTAAGGGAGATCTGATCATGATAGCGCCTCAGGGGACCAGGCTACACTTGATACATGCTTCCAAGGTTGCCTCGCCAAAAGTGAAAGAAAACGTGGAATATCACATTCTGCTCTTAAACTTCCACTCACGTTTTGTTACAAAAAAGTATACGGCCATGCCTGACATTAAGAATTAAAGGAAAGGGCAATTCTATGATTATTTTATGAAGAATCATGACTCCCTAGTCCCCCTGCAGTCAAATATTTATTCTTCCCACAAGAAAAAACACACCTGTCCCTCCATTCAGAAGGTAATCCAAATATCCCATCCAATCTCAGCAGCAAGCTCAAAGGACAGGATCTGTGTTGATGGGGAAATCACCTCTATATCAAGTCCAGATGCAGCCCCTCTTCACAGAGACCTATTTATTAAAACAAGTAATCTACCTCCCTTCACACACACAATACACACTGACAGAATATAAAAAATGCTCCAGTTCAAAAGAAGAAAATAAGACAACAGTCAGTCGTTCATAGCAATTCATAAGCCAGGCTGAACAGATTGTGCAAGGGCTCTCTGTCCTGGAAGGTGGGGAATGCTCTGATTGACCCTTGGGAGGAGTTTCTAAGTCTGCTGTTCTCCGTGCCTCTAGGTTCTGCCTTCTGGAAGGCTTTTCCTCGTCTGTTATCTTCTACCACTAAAAGTGAAGTGGATATCAGAAAGTGACTCCTTAGCAGAGCAGAATTCTCAGGAAGCAAATAGGTTAGGCAGGCACGGGGCAGAGAGCAAGATCATTATGTATTAAGCAGTTATACTTTATTCAGACTTCTGGCTATGCCTCTCCATGAAAAAATTAGAAGGCTTATCTATTTGATACTATCCAGTTCCAAGCGCCAATGTCCAGAACCAAAGCTTTTTTCTAAGATACGCCTCTTAGATTTACTACTTTTCTTCGCTTTCTTGCCCCATGAGACAATGTGTCTATTTCTCTCTACCTAACTATGGGTACCTTGAGTTTACCTGGCTTTAGCAGGGAATCCATACCTTTTAGTCTCTTTCCCCTAATCCAACTGAAAAGCAATTCCCTCTCAAGCTGGCCTTTACTCTGAATTACCTTAATCCTTTCAGACATTTTAACAATGGAAGTGATGTTCATAACCCTGACTGGATCCTGCCAAAAAAATGAATTTTAATTATTTACTCAAAAGCCTTTTCAGTTGTGTCCAGCAATTACTGGTCAGGCAAAGTGGCTCATCCCAGCACTTTGGGAGGCCAAGGTGGGAGGACTGCTTGAGCCCAGGAATTTGAGACTAGCTTGGGCAACACAGGGAGACTGTGTCTCTAATTTATTTAAAAAGGAAAAAAAAAAAGGAGCAGCAGCAACTGCTTCTTCTAATCCTACAAATTCCCAAATTTCTGGACCCTCTGTATTGCTTTTCATTCATACTTGGAAACTAAACAATTATTTTCTAGCTCATCTCTTTCTGTTATATAACACCTTGTCAAATGAAACCAGTACCAGTTAAAATACAATTTGTTTTCCAACCTTGTCCCAAAAGCTACAAATTCATTAGGTACATTACTTGCCTTCCAAGTTATTGCAGGTAAGTTTTATATATTGTTCTCTGCATCATAATGTTCCTAGCATCTAACATCAGTTTCCTTGCTGCCTGATTCTCAGGTCAATGCCATAGTTGAAGTTTTTTTGTTAGAGCATACTATTCTTTGTATAAATTTTGACTTAAGTGATGATAGGCTGTAATAATATAGGTGCTGTCCAATAGAAATACAATGCAACTCACATAAGTAACTTCAAATTTTCTAACAGCCACATTAAAAAAGTAAAACTCAAAAGTAAAATACATTTCATTTAACCTAATATAGACATACCTCAGAAACACTGCAGATTTTATTCCAGACAAGTACAATAAAGCTAATATTGCAATTAACAAAGCCACCCATTTTTTTGGTTCCCCAGTATATAAAATGTTTATACTATACTGCAGTCTATTAAGTGTGCAACACCATTATGTCTAAAAAAACAAAAAGTACATTAATTTAAAAAAATTTACTGCTAAAAAATGCCAACAATCATCTGAGTCTTCAGTAAATTGTAATCTTTTTGCTGGTGGAGGGTCTTGTCTCAATGTTGATTGCTGCTGACTGATCAAGATGGTGGTTGCTGGCTGGGCATGGTGGTTCACATCTGTAATTCCAGCACTTTGGGAAGCCAAGGCAAGTGGATCACTTGAGGTCAGGAGTTCGAGACCAGCCTGGCGGTTTTTTTGTTTTGTTTTATTGTTGAGATAGTCTCGCTGTTTCCCAGGCTGGAGTGCAGAGGTGCAATCTCAGCTCACTGCAACCTCTGAACCACTCAACCACTGAACCGCCTCCTGGGTTCAAGCGATTCTTCTGCCTCAGCTTTCCGAGTAGCTGGGACTACAGATGGGCGCCACCACGTCCGGCTAATTTTTGTATTTTTAGTAGAAATGGGGTTTCATCATATTGGCCAGGCTGGTCTCGAACTCCTGACCTCGTGAGCCTCCCGCCTCAGCCTCCCAAAGTGCTGGGGTTACAGGCTTGAGCCACCGTGCCCAGCCGGAAAATCTGCTGTTTAGTGTGACCCTTTTCATCAATGATCTTAATTTCCAGATAACTTCTTGCAGCTTCTACATCAGCACCTGTAGCCTTGCCTTTATGTTATGGAAACAGTTTCTTTTCTTAAAACTCATGGACTCATCTGCTAGCTTCCAACTCTTTCTGCAGCTTCCTCACCTCTATCAGCATTCACAGAATTGAAGAGAGTTAGGAGCCTTGCTCTGGATTAGGCTTTGGTTTAAAAGAAAGTTGTGGCTGGTATGATCTGGCCAGACCACTAAAATTTTCTCCATATCAGCAATGAGACTGTTTTGCTTTCTTATCACATGGTTCACTGGAATAGGACTTTTAATTTCCTTCAAGAACCCTTCCTTTGCATTCACAACTTGGCTGTTTGGCACAAGAGGCCCAGCTTCTGGTCTATCTGGGCTTTCAATATGCTTTCCTCACTAAGCTTAATTATTTCTAGCTTTTGACTTAAAGTGAGATATGTGCAATTCTTCCTTTCACTTGAACACTTAGAGGCTACTGTAGGGTTATTATTAATTGGCTCAGGTTCTTTTTTTTTTGAGACAGAGTTTTGCTCTTTTGCCCAGGTCGGGGAGCAGTGGTGTGATCTCAGCTCACCGCAACATCTGCCTCCCGGGTTCAAGCAATTCTTCTGCCTCAGTCTCCCAAGTGGCTGGGAGGACAGGCGCCTGCCACCATACCCAGCTAATTTTTGTATTTTCAGTAGAGACGGTTTTCACCATGTTGGCCAGACCAGACTCGAACTCCTGACCTCAAGTGATCTGCCAATCTTGGCCTCCCAATGTGCTGGAATTACAGGCATGAGCCACTGTGCCCAGAATTGGCCTAGTTTTAATATTGTTGTGTCTCAGGGAGGAGGGAGGTCCAAGCAGAGAGATGGGGAAACAGCTGGTTGTTGGAACAGTCAGAACATACAACCTTTTTATCAGTTAAGTTCACCTTCTATGGGTGCATAGTCTGTTGTGCCCCAAGACAATTACAACAGTAACATCAAAGACCACTGATTACAGATCACTGTTAAGAAGTATAATAATAATGAAGGCCAGGCATGGTGGCTCACGCCTGTAATCCCAGCACTTTGGGAGGCCAAGGCGGGCGGATCACGAGGTCAGGAGATCCGAGACCATCCTGGCTGACACAGTGAAACCCCGTCTCTACTAAAAATACAAAAAATTAGCCAGGCATGGTGGTGAGCTCCTGTAGTCCCAGTTACTCAGGAGGCTGAGGCAGGAGAATGGTGTGAACCCAGGAGGTGGAGCTTGCAGTGAGCCGAGACTGCACCATTGCACTCCAGCCTGGGCGACAGTGGGAGACTCTGCCTCAAAAAAAAAAAAATAATGGAAACGTTTGAAATATTGCAGGAATTGCCAAAATGTGACACAGAGACACAAGGTGATCACGTGCTGATGGAAAAACGGGGTCAACAGACTTGCTCAAATGTGAGCTTGCCACATCCTTCATTTTTAGTATCTGTGAAGCACAATAAGATAAAGCACGTCTATATATCCAAATAATTAAATTCCAATGTTTTATCAATAATAATTATTCATGAAATGTTTTACATTCTATTTTTTATACTAAAACTTCAAAATTCAGTTTGTATTTTATTACACTTAACAGCACATCTCAATTCAGTCTAGCCACATTTCGAGTGTTTAATAGCATCACAGGGCTAGTGGCTCCCCTATTTAACAGAGCAGGGCAAAATTAAGTTGTAGTAACAACCTCTCAAATCACAGTGGCTGAAAACAAAGGTCTATTTTTCATTCACATCCATCATAAATCAGCTGAGGGTGTACTGCATGCTTTCCTGACCAATGGATCAATCACCATGACATATTTCATTGGCCAAATTAAGCTCCATGGCTACACCCAACTTGGGTGAAGAAGAGAAGCAGATATATTAGGAAGACAGTACAAATAACTAACATTTATAAAATTTTATATAACATTTGTAAAATAACCTTTATAAAATCACAATTTAAAACTTTCAAACTATGTTTTCAATAAATTCTACCTTTATTTTCCTTTTGTTCTGACATAAGCCTGCTTCAAAAAGCAAATGATATGATAAAGTGGTAGAGCTCTACTTGAATAAACTACTTCTACTAACTAGATAAGACAGTAAATCTAAGACAAATAAAATTTCTTTACCATGGAACATCATTTGCCCTTCAACAAAATTCCTGAAGATTTAATAAAAGCAAATGAAAAGAGGAAATTAAGAGTTGGATTATATAGTCCTAAGTACTTGGGAAGCAGAGGTGGGAGGATAGCTTGAGCCCAGGTGCTCAAGACCAGCCTGGGCAACATAGTGAGATTCCACCATTACAAAAAATCAAATCATAAAAAAATTAGCAAGGCACAGTGCTGGGCACCTGCAGTCCCACCTACTCAGGTGGCTAATGCAGTAGGATCCCTTGAGCCCAGGAGTTTGAGGATGCAGTGAGCTATAATCGTACCCCTGTACTCCACTCTGGGTGAGAGAGAACTTGCCTCTAAATATGTAAGAGCAAAAACTTAACTGATTAGAATGGAAAAAAAGCAAAAATGGGAACAGACATCAAATACCATTTTTTAAAATTCATTTTGGCCATCTGGTACTTCAAATCCTCTTTAAAACTTTCTTACCAAGTCTTTTTGAGTGGTTACTGTTGTTGAAACAAGCACAGGCTGAAAGAAAATTAAATAGGAGTGAAAAAAAACAATTTATTTATAAAAAGTAGGGAGAAAGCAGGAAATAAATGACATAATGCTAATCAAAACTAAAGATATTTTCACCAATTTTCAAAAAGATTTCCTTACACCCTTTAAAGTTAACTTCTGCCATTTATTAACACTGTAACATAGAAAGTCAACTGCCAGGCCTGTAATCCCAGCACTTCAGGAGGCAGACAGGAGGATTACTCAAGGCCAGGGGTTCAAGACCAGCCTAAGCAACACAGCAAGACCCCATCACCGTAAAACATAAAAAGTAAAAAAAAAAAATAAAAATAAAAAATTAAATCAGCTCTCTACTTTTATTTATCAACAAATATAAGGTATTACCTTCAAGGTCAAAAGCTTTGCTTTTACAGTTCTAAGGCTGAAACTCCTTTCTTCTAAAAATAAATACATTCTATTCCATCTTCACTTAAACATTCAAGAAGGAATTGTGGCATATAAGAGGATCCAAGGTAATGAATGGCTGAATTACATGAAGTAATGGGAATTAAATACTTTAAATGGCAGAAAATTAAAAAAGCACCAAAAAGAAGGGCTTATGTAAATATAGCGGCAAATTTTCCTTAGGGAGTAAGTGTGCTGATATGTTAACTGGTATCAGATATCAGCAATTAATTCTTTCTTCCAAAACCTGTTTTAAAGTCAATGTTCTAGGCCAGGTGCAGTGACTCACGCCTGTAATTGGAGGCCAAGGCGGGAGAACTGATTGAGCCCAGGAGTTCGGGGCTGCAGTAAGCTATGATCATGCCACTGCACTCCAGCCTGGGCAACAGAGTGAGACCCTGTTTCCAAAAAATACAAAGCTGGGTGTTCTAACTTATTAATGATCAGTTCCGGCTAAAAGAAGCTCTTTTAAATAAAGCAGAGGTGATATCTAGAATTGACAGACAATCCATGTAGATGCTTTCCTGACAGAAAATAGTAAGACAAAACCAAAACCCAACCAACAAAACAACCAACACCAAACTAATCAGCTGAGTCCAAACTAAACTTTCCAACGCCAAATGTCAGGGGAAAGAGAAATCCTGTTTTCCTGTTACCCAAAGAAATATATTACCCACTAAAACTTTATTATCCCAAAAGAGTATCTTAGAAATGGTAGAAAATAACACATTTCCTGCATGTTTTACTGATGCTAACATAACAGGTTTTATGGTCCCTACTCCAAGCCCAAAATATCCCAAAGCATCTTCCTTTTTATAATTCCCTTGTTCAGTTTTATCAATTCTCCTGACCTCAACTGTGTCTATGACCCCTCTCCTACAGAATTCCATTCCTTTGTCCTAGGCTCAGCCCTCCATCTCTACTAGCAACAATTATTTCAACCATAAATTCAATCCATTCAAACTAGTATCATTTTGGGGTCACCAGATCAGTTTTCCCCCACAAATGTGCCAATGCTATAACTTTAAAACAATGGATTCATCTCTTGTATTCCTGATAGTTAATCACCAATCCTATAAAGTCGTATTTTCAAATGCCTGGCATTCTTCCTTCCTTCCTCCGTTTAACTAAAGTAGCCCGTTACCTTCTTTTTTTTGAGACGGAGTCCTGCTCTGTTACCCAGGGGGGAGTGCAGTGGCGCAATCTCAGCTCACTGCAACCTCTGCCTCCCGGGTTCAAGCAATTCTGTCTCAGTCTCCCAAGTTGCTGGGACTATAAGGCGCACGCCACCACATCCGGCTAATTTTTTTGTATTTTTAGTAGAGACAGGGTTTCACCATATTGGTCAGGCTGCTCTTGACCTCAGGTGATCTGCTTGCGTTGGCCTCCCAAAGTGCTGGGATTACAGGAGTGAACCACCACGCCTGGCCCCGCTCCTACCTTCTTTGGTGCTAGTTTCTTGCCATTCCACTCTGTTCTGGAGATACGTCTTCCAAGCATTGATTTACTCACGTTATTCATCTGTTCAAAAACTTTCATGGGCTACTTAAGTAAGGTTAAAAATTGTGAAACCCTCACCAATAGTATTCAGTGCTTTTCATTCTCTCACCATACTTACTCAAATGTGTCCTATCAGCCACTAGTCACCAAACTGCCTAGATTTCTATTCATGCTATAACAGCATTTCCCAAAGTAGTTCCTCACAATTAACCCAATGAAATACTAATCACTACAGAGGTATAATCTAAAAAAGAAAAAAATGCTGCTTCCTTTCCTTAAATAGGTTCATTTCCCACAGGATTTCTCAGAAACTTTAACATGCTAATGAGCATTTCTATAACATTTAATAACACCTATTAATATCTTACAAACCATTTTTGGAGAAATGCTTTGCCTTGCCTCTATTCTTACTTTTTTTTTTTTTAAACCTTGTTAGTAAACATCTTCCTCTCACCTCTCTACCTATACAAATCTAGATTCCCCATTAACCTTCTCTTCTCTCTTCTCTATTAGGTCTCCTGGAGCCTTCTTTGATTTTCTTTTCCTCTGAAATTCTACACAGTTATCTGTATCACGCAATTTAGTGACTTATTACATTGATTTATATTGATTACTGCTCCATGTATCTATCTTAAATACTCCAATAAATCTGTAAGCTTCCTGAGAAAATGAATATGTACATACTTTTACAGACAATACAAAAAAAGTACATATTTGACTAAACACAGTTTCAATGTAAGAAACTTGTTCACCCGCTCTCTCAAGTTCTTGAGGCTTTATTATCCCCGTGCCCAAACAAGGCTGCCAAATGAAAGCAGCAAAGACATTTATTAAAAATGTATCTGACTTTCCCCTTTATATGCAAGAAAAACCAAGAACACTTCTACTGCAGCTTTGTGTGACTGGCTATTCCCTGAAATTTATCAACTACCTTCTTCATTAACACAAGAGATAATGCAGGAAAATAGCCTAAACAGTAAAAACTTCATCTTCAAGGCTTTCACAACAGAACCATAAAATCCTCTTCCACTTGTGAATCAAGGAAGTATTCAAACCCTGCCCAAGCTGTTACTATGAACAAAGTTTACTAACCCAAACATCACAGGAGATGTTGGAACCAAAATTAAAGTCCAATCTTACTTAACGTTAAATTTCTTGAAAAAAAAAATTTTAAATAATCCTTCTGATGCTCACTAAAGTCTGAGAAAAAAAAGTTTAAAAAGAAATTTTATAATATTTTTAATCCAAATTTTCTACTCATTAAAAACATAAGGCTAAAACTCACATTCTCAAAATCTTTTTATTCTAGAAAATCTCCAATACATACCAAAGTAGAAAAGTATAACAAATTCCCATGTAGCCATCACCCAAATTCCACAAACTCTGGGACAACTGTATTTCATGTATAACCCAAACTGCCATTTTGAAACAAATCCTAGATACAACATTTCATCTGCAAATATTTCATTATGTACTGCTCAAAGATAAAGAATTTACATTTTAAAAATCTCTCATCATGTTATTAGAATAAAAATACACAAAATCTACAGTGTTAAAAGATGACTTTGGGGCAAGTTATTTAATTCTCCTAAATTCTCTCACATGCAGGTAAGACTAAATCTAACGTTCCTTTTGCTTCTCTTAGTTTCTTCCGCTACAGGTTTATATGTTGGCTTCTGAAACATAATTCTGAATGTCAAGAGTTTTTAAAAAGCTACAAATTTAACACAATTACAGAATTGGTAGAAGTATGAAACAAACAGAATGCAACTATCACATCTGAACAAAGTTATAATCCCAGCACTTTGGGAGGCCAAGGATGGTGGATCACCTGAGGTCAAAAGTTCAAGACCAGCCTGGTCGACATGGTGAAACCCTGTCTCTACTAAATATACAAAAATTAGCCGGGAGTGGTGGCGGGCGCCTGTAATCCCAGCTACTCGGAAGGCTGAGGCAGGAGAATCGCTTGAACCCAAAAGGCAGAGGTTGCAGTGAGCTGAGATAGTGCCATTGTGCTCCCACCTGGGCAACAAGAGCTAAACTTTGTCTCCAAAAAGAAAAAAAGAAAAGCAAGCAAACAAATAGGTAACATTTACATTATACATTTCCACACAAATCTACGTTTATTCTGTATCTATTACTGGCATCTCTTCATTTTATCCATTTAAAAAAAAAGGAGGTAGGAAAAAAAAAGATGAGTAAGAAATGACTGCCCAATTCCAAAATAAGAAATACATGTTAGCTATAATACAAGACAAAGGACAAGGGCTATTAAACAAGCAGTAATTCAAAGGTGGCAAGAAGCAAGGAAGGCTGCAGGATGAGGTAGTATCTGAGCTAAGTCTTGAAAGATGTCAACCTGAAGGTTACTCCACTATTCCTGTTTCTAAAGTGCTGTGGGGTTCAATGTTAATATACCATTTATCACATTATACTAGAATCGTGTGCATGTCTGTCTAACCCAGTGATTCTTAAGGGGGAGATGAAGAACTGTCCTGCAGGGGACATGTGGCAAATGTGTGAAGCCATTTTTTTTATTGTCACAACCGCAGGGGGTACAGAGTGCTACCAGCATCTAGTGGGTAAGTCAAGAATGCTCCTCAATATCCCACAATGCAGAGGACAACCCCACAATGAAGAATCACCAGGCCCAAAATATCAACAGTGCAGAGGTTGAGAAATCATAGTCTAACCTGTTAGATTATGAGCACCTTTAGTGCAAGAATTATCATATTCATCTTTGTAACTCCAGTATCTGGCATGCACAGCAAGAGCGTATAAGTAGACTCAAGAGACCTCAATTTAAAGGTAATGGAAGAGTCAGTCAAGACTTTACAGAAAGCAACAACATGATCTGTGTTTAGGGAAAATGACTGATACAAAAATGATGTATTGGAGCAGTTTCTAGTGTCTTACAAAATTAAAAATGCACATATTCTCCAACGTTGGGATTTTGCTTTCAGATGTATATGCTTCAGATATGCATATTTAAACAAAAGAAATGATACATCTGCATAAGGATATCCACTGCAGCATTTCTGAAGATTAAAAATTTTTGTGACATCTGGCCAGGCACAGTGGCTCATGCCTGTATTCCCAGCACTCTGAGAGGCCGAGGCAGGTGGATCACCTGAGGTCAGGAGTTTGAGACCATCTGGCCAACATGGTGAAACACTGTCTCTATGAAAAATACAAAAAATTAGCTGGGTATGGTGGCGTGGGCCTGTAGTCCCAGCTACTCAGGAGGCTGAGGCAGGAGGATCACTTGAGCCAGAGAGGCAGAAGTTGCAGTGAGCCAAGATCGTGCCACTGCACTCTAGCCTGAGCAACAGAGCGAGACTCCATCTCAAAAAAAAAAAAGTTACATCTGATTTTGGGAGAGGAATTAAAAACATAAAAAAGTAAAAATTAAAAAAAAAAATAAATTTGTGTTGATGCACCAGAAAAAAGGAAAGATTGGAGGCGTGGAAAATAAAAGTTGTTTTTTAAGAGAGAGTCACCCAGGCTGGAGTGCAATGAATCAATCATAATTCACTGTAGCCTTGATCTCCTGGGTTCAAGCAATCCTCCCATCTCAGCCTCTCTGAGCAAATAGGACTATGGGCACACGTTACTGTGATCAGCTAATTTTTTGTTTTTTTGGTAAAGGCAAGGTCTTGCTTAGTTGCCCAGACTGGTTTCAACTTCCTGGCTTCAAGCAATTCTCCCAGCCTCAGCTTCCCAAAGTGCTGGGATTATGACACCACACTCAGCCTAGATTAGATGTCTTAACAGTAGTCTAGGACAGTGGTCCCCAACCTTTTTGGCACCAGGGACCAGTTTCATGGAAGACAATTTTACCGCCGAAAGGGGAGACAGTTTCAGGATGAAACCGTTCCACTCACTCAGATGATCAGGCATTAGATCTTCATAAGCAGCTTCCAATCATTAATTTGTGGCGACATTCTTAGAAAACCAACCCCCTCAACCAGGTCCACCTCCAGCTACCATCTATTTCAATGTTGCTTATAACACGAGAAAAAAAAATTGTAATTTCTCTCACTAAATCCTCTTCTCCTTTTAAATCATTCTACTCATGCTTTCCTCGTCAGCACTCCAATGAAACCACTTGTTAAAAGTCACCAACAATCATTATCTTGCTAAATCCAATATCCCATTCTCTCTCATCTTATGTATGCTCCACGATATATAAATAGATAATGTTAGGCACAGTGGCTCACGCCTGTAATCCCAGCACTTTGGGAGGCTAAGGCAGGTGGATACCTTGAGCCCAGGAGTTCGAGACCAGCCTGGTCAACGTGGCAAAACCCCATCTCTACTAAAAATTACAAAACATAAGCCAGACATGGCAGCACACACATGCAGTCCCAGTTACTTGGGAGGCTGTGGTGGTAAGGTCGTCTGAGCCTGGAAGGTCGAGGCAGTGATCATGCCACTGCACTCCAGCCTGGGTGATAGTGAGACCCTGTCTAAAAAAAAAGAAAAGAAAGGGATAAGCATTCCCTCCTCCGTTCTTAAGTAATTTACTCACTTGGCTTCCAAAATATACTTGGCTTTCATGGAAGCTCCTTCTGTTTCCTTTGCGAGTTCTTCCTCTACTTCTCACCCTCTAAATGTTGAGAATGCCCTAAGACTCATTCCTAAGGCTTTCCTTCAATTTTGGATACTTAAGTTTCAATTCCTGAATTTCTATTTGGTTCTTTTACAAATCTGCAGTATCATTTCTCTTACAGTCTCCAACTCTGTTAAAATTTTTTCAAGCGTGGCTTGTATTCCCTAGACCACAGTTAAGTAGTTTTTAGTCTATTTCCATTGTTTCTGCTGGTTCTCATTCATGTTGTCTTACCTTCTCATATGCCTGGTGGGTTACATTTGATACTTTGCCAGACCCTACATTTAAAAAGTCCAGAGAAATAACCTGAGGCTCAGAATATGATTTCCCAAGCTCTTCTCTATGTATATTCTTTCTCTACTAAGTTAGAAATTCTTAAACCAGCTGCACTTCAAAATCACTTGGGGACTTTTATGACACAACTTTTCTGGCTTCATGTAGAGCAATTAAACTAGAATTGGGAGGAGGATGAACACAAGTTGTTGGCATTCCTAGAAAGTTCTCTGAGAGATTCTACAATGCAGTCAACAGTTGGGGCCGGGCGCGATGGCTCACACCTGTAGGCCTGTAATCCCAGCACTTTGGGAGGCCGAGGCAGGCGAATCACTTGAGGTCAGAAGTTCAATACCAGCCTGGCCAGCCTGGTGAAACCCCATCCCTATGAAAAATACAAAAATTAGCTAGGCGTGGTGGCGCACACCTGTAATTCCAGCTACTTGGGTGGCTGAGGCAGGAGAAACGCTTGAACCCAGGAGGCGGAAGTTACAGTCAGCTAGGATCATGCCACTGCACTCCAGCCTGGGCGACTGGAAAAGAAACTATGACCTGAATGATTTCATTGAGTCATATCTGTATACAGTAATGACACCCTAAATTCTACCTCCAGCCCAACCTGACCACTAGATTCTGATATTCCACTGTTTACTGGAACCATCCACTTGTAGATCTAATAGTCATTTCAAATTTAACAAAGCCATAACAGACTTAATTCCCACTTTATTCCACCCTTCCCCAGATTTTCCCCATTACTAGCCTAGCCAAACTATCATCTTTTGATTGTACAGTCAACCCTCCACGGGTTCTGTATCTGTGGATCCAACTAACTGCAAATCAAAAGTTTTTTTAAAAACACAAAAATAAAAAAAACACAAAATTTAAAATACAGTACAACTATTTATATAGCATTTACATTATATTAGGTATTGTTAAGTAACCTAGAGATGATTTAAAGCTTGTGGGAGGATGTGTGCAGATTATATGCAAATACTACAAGAGACTAGAGCATCTGGGGATTTTGATATTCTAGGGGGTGTAGGAAGTATCCTAGAACCAATCCCCATTGGATACTGAGGGATGACTCTATTGCTCCATCATCAGCCTTATGCTTACTGAGGCAGGGACCTGCTAGAGTGATCTTTTAAATACATAAATACATAAATACATAAATTATATCAGTTCCTAAATTTCTCATAGGAAAACATTGGCAGGTTTTTAATAATAATGCAAATAAGGATTCTGGATGAATGTAAAAGAATGGAAATCACCTGATGTGTGCTCTTCATTAGAAGAGCACATTCCTAGAAAGTTCTCTGAGAGATTCTACAATGCAGTCAACAGTTGGGGCCGGGAGCGATGGCTCACACCTGTAAGCCTGTAATCCCAGCACTTTGGGAGGCCGAGGCAGGCGAATCACTATATAAGTGAATATATAATTGCATCTCCTAGTGCTATCCTTCCCCCCTTCCCACATGCAGAAAAGCCCAGAGTTAGATTCATTGCTGAAAACAAGAGCCTGGAGTAGGGCTCCAGTGTATAATTCACTATATAAGTGAATATATAAAATAAAATATATATTTTAAAAAATATATATCACATAATATATATATTATGTATAAATACATAAATAATATCAATTCCTAAAATACGGCATTACTGAAAATTATAACACTCTAATGAAGAGCACACATCAGGTGATTTCCATTCTTTTACATTCATCCAGAATCCTTATTTGCATTATTATTATTAAAACCTGCCAATGTTTTCCTATGAGACATGAAATAAATCCAATTTCCCTACCACGGCATATATTATCTGGCCCCTGACTGATTCCAATCTTATTTTCTAACACTCCTCATTCACGAAATTCCAGCCACCTTGCTCATTCCCTCTTCCTGGAATACTCTTTCCTCCAAATGTCAGCTCCTTTATCAATATTCAGATCTGTAGCTCAATTTCATTTTCTTATAAGGCGGGATTTCCTAACCATCATATTTAAAATAACCACCATACTCCACAGTTATTCCATAACTCTGCTTTCTTTTTTAATTTTTATTTTGTTATGAGATGGGGGTCTCACTATGTTGCCCAGGCTGCTCTCGAACTCCTGAGCTTGTGAACCTCCCACTATGGTCTCCCAATGTGCTGGAATTAAAGGCGTGAACCACCACTCCCAGCGCCGCTTTATTTTCTTCATAACACTAATTATGTGAAATTATTATACTTGCTTACTTGTCTTCATCCACTAGAATACAAGATTCATGAGAGTAGGGACTTAGTCTTTTTCACTGCTGCAAAGAATACTACCTAGAATATTGTAGTACAAAACCATTTGTCAATGACTGGGATACATTCTGAGAAATACATCATTAGGGGATTTCATTACTGTGCAAACATCGCACACTCTTTCTTACACAAACGTAGATGGTATAGTCTACTACACAGCTAGGCTATAGGTATAGTCTGTTGTTCACAGGCTAAGAACCTGTATAACAAGTTACTATACTGAGTACTACAGGCAACTATAAACATGATGGTACGTTATCTGTGTATCTAAACATAACAGAAAAGGAACTGTAAAAATAAAAGTCTTACATCTTATGGGACCACCATCGTATATGTGGTTTGTTGTTGACTGAAACATCATTATGCAGCATGAGACTGTACCCTCAAACATTTGTTGACTGAATCAATGACTAACCTAGGTTGCTGGGAGAATGATGGTCCTATGTACACATGGCTCCACTGTACACTACTTGTGAGGTGAAAGAGGTAAATAACATCTTAATTTTATGAAAATAGCTTTGACTTCACTCTCCCATTAAAGGATCAGAGGCACACCTCCCCCAGGGGTCTCAGACCACACACTGAATCAGAGAATTCATGAGATTTATGAAAACAACGTCACATGTTAAGTACCCTCATAAAATAAAGCCGAAGGCCAGGCATGGTGGCTCACACCTATAATCCCAACACTTCGGGAGGCCAAGGCAGGCAGACCGCTTGAGCTCAGGAATTCGAGGCCACCCTGGGCAACATGGCAAAACCCCATCTCTGGAAAAAATACAAAAGATTAGCCGGGTGTGGTGGCACACACCTGTAGTCCCAGCTAACTCAGGAGGATTGCTTGAACCTGGGAGCTGGAGATTGCAGTGAGCCAAAACTACACCACTGCACTCCAACCTAGGTGACAGAGCTAGACCTTGTCTCAAAAAACATGAAGTTGAATACAAAAATTGTACCCAAGAACCACTAAAATGATGAGGTAGTTTAGAGAACAAGTTGTAATAAAGTTCTCCTCTTGGATTAAAATACGGCATTACTGAAAATTATAACACTCTAATGAAGAGCACACATCAGGTGATTTCCATTCTTTTACATTCATCCAGAATCCTTATTTGCATTATTGTTGCTGACTAAATTATGGGGTAAATTTGGTTAATTATAAACTAAATACACTACTCCAGAAAACAAATTAAAGAGGAAAGTATTTAAAAAAAAAAAAAAAAAACCACCAATGGTGGGGCAGTGGTTCACGCCTGTAATCCCAGCACTTTGGGAGGCCAAGGCAGCTGGATCACTTGAAACTAGGAGTTTGAGACCAGCCTGGCCAACATGGTGAAACCCTGTCTCCACAAAAAACAAACACTGAGCAGCCATTTATTCAAGATGCATTTAATAAGCTGAATTCTTTGGGCTCTCTAAAATTATATGGTTTAAATCACACATCTATATCAGAACAAGTAAATGGTTATAGTATTTACTAATTTATTAAATTACATACACTTCAGGTTGATGGAAAGTATCATCCTCAAGGATGGGTCTCATAGAACTATGAACACTATTTTTCCATAGAACACTAAGAAACCAAAGTGTGACCAAAACCATATATTTAAAATTACTTTAAAGGTCACATAATGCATTTTAGGTCTTCTAGTCTAAGAAAGTATAATTTAAAATTCCCAATTTCTTCCACATACTGTTCCCACTACATCAGAAGACGTGTAAATCAATACAAACTAAATTCAAACATTACACCTCAAAGTTTCTAAATTATTATACTAAAAAAAGTCTAGTAAGAATTTATGTATACCTCAACCCAACATGACTAAACTTGAAGGCAAAAAAATGATGACACTATTTGTAGTGTGGGACAAAAGATTAATATCCCAGACATATAAAGACGTTTTACAACATCTTTATGTATACAGTATACAAGAAGTATGCTATACTAGTTGGGGAAAATAAGCAAAAAACATAAAAGGTAATTTAACAAAAAACCACAAATAGCCAATAAACATGCAAAAATGTTCAGCTTCCCTAATAAAAAACTCCACTGTACACTACTTGTGAGGTGAAAGAGGTAAATAACATCTTAATATTATGAAAATAGCTTTGACTTCACTCTCCCATTAAAGGATCACAGGGACACCTCCCCCAGGGGTCTCAGACCACACACTGAGAACCACTCCGTTAGTATTTTGGGATATTATATGATGTCAGATTTGCTTCAAAATAACCCAGCAAAGGTCAGGCCTGTTGGCTCATGCCTTAATCCCAGCACTTTGGAAGGCTGAGGTGGACGGATCATTTGAGGTTGGAAGTTCAAGACTAGCCTGGCCATCATGGTGAAATCCCATCTCTACTAAAAAATACAAAAATTAGCCAGACATGGTGGCAGGCTCCTGTAATCCCAGCTACTCAAGAAGATGAGGCAGGAGAATCACTTGAACCCAGGAGGTGGAGGCTGCAACGAGCCAAAATTGCACCACTGCACTCCAGCCTGGGTGACAGAGCAAGATACGGTCTCCAAAATAATAATAAATTGATTAACTCAGGCAAAAATAAAACTTTAAATGGTAGAAATAAAGGAAAGAAGAATAGCAGGGTGATCATCATTGCTAAAGCTGAGAAAGGGGTACATGGAAGGTTCATTACGTATTGTTTTTGTGTACTTTTGAAATTTTCTACATTTTTAAGTTACCAATATTATCAATTTTTTTTTTTTTTTTTTTAAGAGATGGTGGTCTATCTTGCCCAAGCTGGTCTTAAACTCCTGGCCTCAAGCAATTCTCCCACCTCAGCCTCCTGAGTAGCTGGAACTAAAGGCATATACCACCACATTGGGATTCAAATTACCAATTTTTAAAATCCATTTCTGTAATTACTGTTATTTCCTCATTTCCAACTCATTTCCTCAGGATCCATTTTTTTCTACTTAATCCTACGGTAGTCAGTTCAATAAAGGTCTTTGAATATTAGTATTTTAAATATCTTCACTAAACTCTAAATCTTGAATAGTTTAATTGCCCACTGAATTCTGGGCAGCTGGTTATTTTCTCTCAGCACTCTGAATACTACTCCATGATCTTCTGACATCTGTGTGGCTAAAAAGAAAGATATGCCTTCTTTTTTTTTTGAGACAGGGCCTCACTCGGTCACCAGTGTGGAGTGCAGTGGCACAATCACAGCTCACTGCAGCCTCGACCTGCCAGGCTCAAGCAATCCTCCCAACTTAGCCTCCCCAGTAACTACAACTACAAGTGCATACCACCACACCTGGCTTTTTTGGGGGGATTACAGGCATGAGCCACCATGCTTGACTGGGCTATCTATCATTCCTTGTAAGTTATCTGTCTTCTCTCTGTTAAGATGTTAATGTAATATCTCTGTAATGTCTGTGATTTCAGTTTAAGTCAGAGATGAACTTATTTCTACTTATCCACATACTTGAAATAAAACTTGATCTGTAGATTGTATTTCTTCAACACAAGAAGATTCTTAGCCATTATTTCATCAAACGTTGCTTCTCTTGCCATTCACTTTATTCTTTTTCTCTGAAATTTCTACACTGGTGGCTCTCAATCTATCCTCCGTGTCTTAACTGCTCGTTCATTATCTGTGTGGTATTCTGGGTAAATTCCTCAGTATATTACTATTTGCTTGATCCATTCTAAAGGTTGTCTTTTTTCTCCCCGAAAAACTTTTATATTTCATCTAAGAGAAAGCACTACCAGTTAAAAAAAAAAAAAAAGAGAGAGAGAAACACTGACATGCCTTGAATTGCAAGATGCACCCCAATTTCAGAAATGTGTCTTAGAATCAATGAAATGTGTTTCTCATGTCCAGGATTTGATTGTTTTTTCATATCTACTGTTTTTGTTTCACTTCTTTTCTATCGATGCTATTGCTTCTTTTATCTCACTGACAATTACAAGCATACTGATTTTTAAAGTCTTTAACAGAATGGTTTATTTTCTTTAATCTGACATGAATTCATCTCCTAATTGTTGATTTTATCAGCTATCTTTCATAGATTTTGCCTTCATGTATTTTGGAATTTAGGTTTTCAGGATCATCTTGAATACAATTTTTTTCTATCTTTCTCAGTATTACAATTATGGGTCTGCCATTTTTGCAAGCCCCAGAACTAATATATAAGTCTTCCAAGTAGTTATACTGGCTATATCACAAATCCAAACACTCAGCTAACAGTTCAATGGTTCAGACTGGTTCATATGTGGTGGTCGTTAAGACTGTGCTGATGTCCTCCTATTTTCCTGCATTGTCGTCTCATCTCTGTAAATCTTCATTTAAGTCATACCTCAGGATAACAAACAGCAACAACTTTCTGTAGCTCCCCTTTAACAAAAATGAGCCCTACTCCAGGCTCTTGTTTTCAGCAATGAATCTAACTCTGGGCTTTTCTGCATGTGGGAAGGGGGGAAGGATAGCACTAGGAGATATACCTAATGTAAATGATGAGTTACAGGGTGCAGCACACCAACATGGCACATGTATACATATGTAACAAACCTGCACATTGTGCACATGTACCCTAGAACTTAAAGTATAATAAAAAAAAAAAAAAACCTTAAATATTAAGTTAAAAATTCCTACCTTTTATAAGGTTTCTATTTTCTCTAATACAAAAAGACAGCTACCAGTTAACCTGCAACTGTCGTTTTTCATGAATAATGGGGAATTCTAAACATTAAGTTGTTTGCTTTTAAGAAGAAATGACTTATATAAACTCTTCTTCCAACTTCAAACACCTTACTCCATTTTAAATGTGCCCAGTCTTGAAAAACTGTATTTTAGATAAAACAAAATCTGGTAGAGGACTAAAATTTGAGACTAAGTCTTGGCTTAAATTGGGGGAAAATTTTGACACTGGAAAGATACATAAATTCATACTTTGCCTCCTCTTACCCAGTTTCAAATACACAGCAATGATAAAGTAAAAATGAGACAACAACGAAGTTTCCTAAAGCAGCATGCTTTTCTCAGTGAGCCACAAATGGACAGAAATATGTAAGATTAGCAGGGTTTCAGTTTGGCGCCTGATGTTTCCGGGAAGATGGAAATTTGGTTTCTGAAGGATAAAGAGTAGTAAAAGTACCCCAAAAAAGAAGGAACCAGTCAGACTTACTGCTTAAAACAGGCTGGAGTAGAGGTCATTTTTATTAAAGGGGTCCTTTAAAATTAACAAAAACAAACAAAAAGGCAAATTCCCAGAGCCCTGGTTTAAAAAATAAATAAATAAATACTTTCTCCTTTATTCTGGGAAATTGTTACATAAATGTCATGCTTATCAAAAGTACAGTACAGGCTAGGCACAGTGGCTCATGCCTGTAATTCCAACGCTTTGGGAAGCCAAGGCAAGAGGACTCCTTGTGCCAAGCAATTCAAGACCAACCTGGGCAACACAGCAAGATGTCATCTCTACAAAACATTTAAAACTTAGCTGGGCATGGTGGTGCCAGCCTGCAGTTCTACACATTCAGGAGGCTCAGGCCAGAAGTTTGAGATCACAATGTGTTATAATCACGGCACTGCATTTCAGCCTAGAAGACAGAGACCCTGTCTCTTTAAAAAAAAAAAAAAAAAAAAAAAAAAAACGCAAACCAAGGATGTCAAAGTTTTCAGCATTTTCATCTGGGCATACTACACGTAACACTGAAACTAATGTTTTGCTCTGATTTTCTGGTGAGAAAAAGAATCTTAATGTATCTCCCTTCTTGCCGATTAGAAAGTATACCAAGAGAAAGTTTATATCCTCAAAATGAAAACTTCCTAGTATTTATTACTAAATATGCTATGTCTTATCCAGCATTTTTATTCTCACTTTCTTTAACTTTTACTTTCACAACTAATATCCCCATTCCTTTAAAATCAGGAAAAAATTCAAATGTAATGGCTTTCTGGAGTATTTATTTTACCCTTCTTGGGCACCATTCAATAAACTAAAATTCCATTTTGTATTAAATACATACAGTGTTTCTATTCTGGTAACATTTGAAAAGAAATTACTGAAGAACTTAGTGCTTCATAACAACATCATTTCATGACCAACATAAATCCACAAAAATCAAAGTTTCTAGAGATTTTTTTTCTAACACCTATAGAACTCTGTAACATTAATTTTGTAAACACATTAAAAACTGGTTTCTAAAAACTATCTTTCATGTCTTTAGTAATCTGTCACCTAACTCTCAAACCTTTTAGTCTCAGAACTCCTTTCCAAACTTACATATTACTGATGTTCACAAAAAACTTTTGTTCATGTAGTGTATGTGTAAATTGATATTTACTGAATCATAAACAGAAATTTAAATTTAATTCATTTAAAAATAAACCCATTTCATTAACATAAATTAACATTTTATGAAAAACATTTTTCAAACAACAAAAAAAGTTTAATGAGAAAACCATGTTTTACATTTTCACAAATCTCTGTAATGTCTAGAGTGAATAAAAGAAGACATTTAAAGTCTCAGATCTGCTCCTGCATTCAATCTCTTGCAATACATGGTTCGGGCTGAAGCTTATGAATAGAGTATCTACCCTCACAGATATGTACCTGGAAAGGGCAAGAATAAAGTACTCTGTCAGCCAATTGTGGGTTTTCTTTGAATACTACACCAAATTTAAAGGTGGCAGTTTCTTAAAGTTCAGTACAAATGTGGAACCTGACACTACTGTAAACTTTCTATACTGTTATTGGTCTATCTTGCACTTTGAATGGATCTTTTACCCATGCACAATTTTGTAATATAATGAGTTGGTCATTTGAAATCTGCTGGTTCACTGAACTACCACACGCATCTTCCAAGTGTTAGCACATTTCATTAAAATACAATATCAAAAAAGCTGTTAGTATCACTATCCATCTCATCAGAAAAACATTTAGTATTAAGAAGGTATCAGGCTCATAATACATTTGAGTTTCCCAAAATTCTAATTTTCACTGGAAAGTGCAAATTTTGTCATCAGCAGCAAATGCTTTCCAGTTTTTTTCCTTCACATGACAGGCTCACTTCAATTTTTTTTTTTTTTTTTTGAGGAAATATCTGTCACTTAACTACATTAATCTCAAAACCACAGTTTATCATTCTTTCAAGTAAAAACAATATTTGATGAAAACAGCATCTAGTTCAGCTTGCAACTCACAGAACTGCATAACTGAGGGAAACAAGCGGTTTTCTAAACAATTCTTATTTTGATATGCAGCAAAAATGCTTTATTAAAGCGTATTTCCCATTTCATCACAGAGAATACTACAAAGACATGTAGTAGTAACTACAAACCAAAACCATAAAGAGATACCACTTCATACCCATTAGAATGGCTGTAATCAGAAAGATGTGCAATAAAAGGTTGGTGGCGCTAGAGAGAAACTGGGACCCTCAACACACTGTCAATGAGAATGTAAAACGGTATGGTAGAAAACCAGTTAAACCCAACTGCCATACAACTCAGCAATCCAGTCCCAGGTACATACCCAAAAGAAAACATTTCCACACAAAATGCTACCTACACAAATGCTCACAGCAGCATTATTCATAAGAGCCAAAAAGTGGAACAACCTAAATGTCTATCAGCAGATAAATAAAATGTGGTATATGCATACAATGGAATAGTACTCAGCCATATAAAGAAATGAGGTTCTGACACATACTATGACACAGATGAACCTTGAAAACATCATGCTAAATGAAAGAAACCACAACACCAAAGGTCACATATTGTACAATTACACTGATATGAAATAACTGGCAAATCCAAAGGGACAAAAGTAGAGCAGTGGTTGTCAGGGTCCGAGGGGAAGGGAATGAAGAGTGACTGCTGAAGAGTATAGGTTTCCTTTTGGGGTAATAAAAATGCTCTAAAACTAGATAGTGATGATGACTGTACAACTCTATGACCATAGTTAAAACCAGCGAATTGTATAAACAGTGAGTTTTATGGTATGTGAATTATATCCCAGTAAAGCTATTATTTTTTAAAAGACATGCAGCCCTCAAGGGTCAAGATTTAGTAAATTTCTTACTGTTCATCAAGGTCATTCTTGAGTGAAACTGGGATTTTTCTTTAACTGCAAGTGCATGGTCATGAAGAATATAGCAACAACTATTACAGTCTGCTGTCACTGCCTTGATATAAGCTAAGACACAAGCAGTCTTATCCACCACCACTGAAAGTGTCAACACAGAGAAAAAGGCAAATAATTTCTTAGTGTAGCTTGATAAGAAGGACCTCTCAGAGGGTCTCAGGGATATCCAATGGTCCACAGATCACATTTTAAGAACTACTGCTCTAGGCCAAGAGCAGAGTGGTGGCTCACACCTCTAATTCCAGCACTTTGGGAGGCCGAGATGGGCGGATCACTTGAGGTCAGGAGTTTGTAACCAGCCTGGCCAACATGGTGAAACTCCATCTCTATTAAAAATACAAAAATTAGCTGGACGTAGTGGCATGCACCTGCAATCCCAGCTAGTCAGGAGCTAATCCCAGCTACTCGGGAGGTTGAGGCACGAGAATTGCTTGAACCCAGAAGGCAGAGGTTGCAGTGAGCTGAGATCGCGCCACTGCACTCCAGCCTGTGTGACAGAGCGAGACTCCATCTCAAAAAAAGAAGAAAAAAAAAAAACCACTGCTCTAAACCAGCTTCAGAAATCCTAATCCCAACCCCTAAAAAAAATCATCACAGCTTCAGAAGGCTCAAATGTAATTAAAGGATTTCCAAATACAGATCTGAGGTTCTAAGGCCATTCCAATTTTCTAGGCATGTATCACAAATTTATCAAAAGAAAAAAGATAATCTTTAAATTTAAATGGTGATGGGAGTTACGTCAATCAGTTCAGTTAAAGTGTCCCACTTTTAAGAGTTTAGAATCACTGACCTGGTGAAAGAATGTTAATAGTACAATCTCCACAGAAATCCAAATACAAAACAGAATTAAAGTAATAAAGTTCAGGACTTACTGCACAACAAAACATTCAATCAAATGTTATCTAGACAGACAACATTAATAGGGTAAAAATTACACTATCTCTTTTTAAACTTTATTATTTAATTCTTATACAACATTCAAAGAGTAGACTTCTGAAATGTCTACTAATACTATTGACAACTATTTCTAGCACAGTTAAGATTAATGTAACGACCACTATCACAGAATCAAAGAATTTTTGGTCTGGAAGGTCACCTAGACAGTTACCTAGGCCAACACCTCCATTTTAGACAACGAGGAAACCAAGTTTGCAAAAGAAAAATAACCTGGCCAAAATCACACACCTAGCAAGTGGCTGAGAGGCATATTTATTCCCTGTACCATGTTTTCACTGTACCAACCTGATGCCTCAACCAAATATAATGCATAAAATTTTTAATTCACATTACACTAAGGCCAACCAAGACAGCCTACCTGCCAAATAAAAATGTTATAATGCCTGAATCAATCAAATGTCAAAACAAATAAAAAATTAAGAAAAAACTATAAATGTAATTGGCATACTAGAAAAATCAATCCCTAACTTCAAAAACTACAAACTTTCAAAGAACAATAATTTGGAAGATACTTTGATGTCTACTTTCATACAAACGTATTTTCACACAAACATTGATCATTACTTCTAATGTGAGCCTGATGCTGATAAATACCTGAAGCAAAAAATTTCCATCTGTGTATTTTCACTGAACTTATTTATGGCATGACATAACTTAAGACTCACCTGCAGGACTGTCAGCATTCTCTCCTGGATGTAGCTGTATACCAGTAGAATCTATAGAGTTTACTGTAACTGTTTGTAGATTTGGCAACTGACCAGTGCTTAGACTAACTGGAGTTGAAGTGAAGGCTCCACCTGCCGCAACTTGACCAAGTGTGAGTGTTTGAACAGGCGTCAAAGTTATTTGTTGGGCAGCAGTATTCTGTATTTGCAAATTCTGCAAGTTCTGGACCCCTTGTACTTGAAACGTTTGCCAAGTTACCTGTCCAGAAGGGGTCACTGTCTGTGCCTGAATTAAAAAGGTTCCAGGATTCAGCTGCAACTGAAGATTTTGCAAAGCCTGTTGTGATATATTTTGACCACTGGCTTGCACACCATGGATTGTCTGTGGTGTAATACCTTGCACAATTTGGGCTTGACTGGTTGGCTGCTGAGACTCTTGAAGTTGTAGATGCTGTACAACAGGCTGTGCTGTAGAAACCTGAATATTCTGTGCCTGTGTCTCTTCAGAAACAGGCGACTGGATATAATTTCCCTGAAGATCTGAAGAATGAACTTGCCCACTAGATGTAGTCAAGCTATTTGTGTTTTGTTGTAATATACCTGTACTATCTATCGTAACAGGCAACTGTGATGAAGAGGATGTTGGCACAAATAAATCTGTATCAGTATTAGTTTCATTAATATCAGGAGAAACCCGCTCACCAGTCCTTTCTGAATTGTCTGAACTATCCATAGCTTGTCCTGTGTTTATCAAATGTCCATCGGCATTAATGCCTGCAGTCATTGTCTGAGAACTGCCCGAGAGTCCCAAAGAATCTAGATCGACACTATTGATTGGTACAAACGTTATATTTCCTGGCAGACCAAGAGGCACATTAGCAACTACTTGGGTTTGACCAGGAAAAGATGAACCACCAATTGCAACTCCCTGAACCTGGACTTGACCAGTCTGTGGTATGAGATTCTGGATGTTAGCAGGAGGTGTTCCAGAGGCAAGTAAGGTTTGATTAGAGCCAGGAATGATCTGAATTTGACTGCTTTCTTGATTTATACCCCCATTATCTGAAGAGCCTGTGAAACCAATTTGAACCTGCTGACCATCTGTTGACTGGATCTGTGGTATCACTTGATATTGAACATTGGACACTGTACCATTTGATGAATCTGATCCAGGTGCAACGGAAAATATTTGTTGATTCTGCAAATTCTGAAGGGGAAGAACATACTGCCCACTTGAAGTAGCAGCACTTGGAATCTGTACTAGATTACCAGCTTCATCTTTTATAGTTGTAGGTGTGGCTGACAAAACTTCCCATCGGTTTGGTGCTCCTCCTAACTGTGCAGAAGCCAAATCACCTGTCTGGATGAAGAAAACAAAAACGTGATGTTTTTGTGGTATATTTAAACCAACCCTCAAAAAATTCTAAAAACTGGTATAAATCCTACTACCTGAAAATTCAACTTATCTTAAAACACAATAGGGTTCAAATACAGTAGCAGTACTATATGAACTACAATTATCACTTCTAGTTTTGTTATTGCAAAGACAATTCATCCTATTTGAGTGGGACAGAAAAAATTCTCAGAATGTTCATCACAACCACAGACCAATCTTCTAATCCTGCATCTATGATCTCTAACACTACATAGTTAAAACACAAAACACACAGTGGAGATGGCTATGACTAAATCAGGTGCGTTATATTTGTGTATAAAAAGGAAACATTAGCAAAGTGTGTTAAGTCATCCGAGTTAGAAAAGGTTTATTATTGCTATAAACCTAAAACCAAACAATGAAATCTACTCTTTTGTAGCATCTATTAACATACTCTGAAGTAAACTCATTGCTAGAGCTATTCCATTAAGCTATCAAACTCTTTCCTTTTTCCATGAACCATTGAAAAATAAAGATGTTTAAAAAACTTAATGAGAAAAAGTCATTGCCCTGTGACCACGTGACAACATAGCCCCATCTGAAAGGTTTTTCTAGAATCAGAAGCTGGAGCATACACACTGTGACTTTGCCTACTATTGTAAGTTCTCAGTAGAATGCCTGGCATATGTCTGGTGTATGTCTGGCATTCTTCTGCAAACTTAGAATAGCAGGTAAAGCCACAGTCTGTATGCTTCTGGACCTACTAGCAGCTCAGTTACCATCCCCATAGTTTATGGATTAGGCAAGATTGGAAAAAATCCAATGTAGAAAAGCAGAAAGCAATAAAACCCTACCTGTCAATGTCCAAGAGCAGATTTTCTTAAGGGAATAATAGCAATAATGTCTAACATTTAAGGTTTTCTTTTATATGCCAAGTACTATGAGAAGGGTTTACAGGATTATGTAATTTACTCCTTAAAATAATCCTATGAGATAGGTATTATCCCTATTTCACAGCTGAGAAAATTGAGGGACAAAATCACATGGCTATCAAATAGACAAGACAGGATTTAAAACTAGGCTAAGCTTAACTCCAAAACCCAGGCCCTTAAACATTAAACACTGTATCATGTTTGTGTCATTCCTACCGCCAAGACCAATGGCAAAGATAGGGAATAAGACCTATGTAATTTATCATCAAAATAAAGTCATCCTTCTCCTACTTCCTTCTAGATCTACCTGTGAGTTCAGTAACTCCATATATCATTAGACAATGTGAACATAAGCATATCTAGCCCAGCACTGTCAACCTAAGATCCATGATTGGGCTTCAAGGAAGCCCTTTAAAACAGCATGCCAACTTTCTGACAAACTACTAATACAATTTGAGGGAGAGAAAGATAATCTAGGGTTTCATTATACTCTCAGTGAGAATCTATGACCAGAAAATCAGTTAAGACATACACAGTTATCTCAACATAAACCATTCCATAAAACTTAAGGCAAATAAGATAAACAAAAAAACCCGTAAGTTTCTTAAAGAAACCCAACTACCTAATTTTCATGAAGACATAGTTGAGAAGTATATAGTTAGTTATTTCAGTGGATGAACCACAGTTAAATGACTAAATTCAAATATTTGAAAGTAATTTACCAAGATGAAATACACATGTGAGTAAACCCATGACATACAATCCCAATCTTCAAATGGTTCACTGTCAATCCAAGCAGACATACACACATCCATGCTAATACAATGTGAAAAGTAGCACAGACTAGTCATATGATCAAAACACTGTGGAAGATACAAGATTGAAAAAAGATTTCATATAGATATATTTTAAAGTAGTATTAGAATATAAGATTTTCCTGTAGTGAGTTAAAAAAAGGGGCACTAATAAAGGCACAGAAACAACAAAATCACAGACAAAAAGAAATCCTAAATAATAATATGAAGTTTGGAATTGAAGAAAGGATCCCAAAAAGGCTCATATTCATAGAGGAAAACAATGGGGAACAAAACTAGACATTTTTATCAAGGCTTGTAAATGGCTTCACAGATCCCACTAAATTGTTTGGACTTTATCCTGTAGATAGTGAGTGAAAGCTATAAAAGGTTTATAAGCAAGTGAGTGGTGCAATCACATCTGTGTTTTATAAAGATAAACTAAGACTCAGTGAAGGAGACTGAAAAGAAAGGGAGGAGAGACTAAAGGCTGAGAAATTGTGGAACCCAATACAAATCTCTAGGCCTGAACTAAAATAGTGATCTGTCTTAAATACACTCATATTATACTTACTAAACGATTTTAAAATGAAGCATCAGACATTAAAGTCACATGTCACTCTGCAACTTCAATCTGGTATAGAAATTACAATGTGTTAAGTCACCTTTCCTAACATTACAGTGACGAATGTTTCATTTCAGTCTCTTGGCATTTTGAGTCAACTACAAATATTTAAACCTATATACTAGAATCTAAAGTGTGTCTAAAATCCAATCTTTATCTTCTTAAGATTACTGCTCACCTGGAGGATCCACTGAAATTTTTTCTGACCAGCATAAAATTTAGAAGTACTGAGCTTTTATCAAAGAACATAGTAACTCAGACACAAATTAGTTTTACAATACTGGCATTATGTCCCCTTGACTTTCTTTAAAAAAAAAAAAAAAGTCAAATTTACAGCATCTAAAGTTTTTTTTTTTTTTTTTACAAAATAGTAATAAAGAGATATTCAACCATCATTGAACAGCTTTCTAGTCAAGAAATTCCTTGAAAATAAATACAGCTACTCAAATGACAAATCTGAGTAAACATTGCCCAAGTCATCCCCTCTCCAGAAGTTAGATAAAAATAAACTGTAATGCCATTTTACCCAGCAATTCAGGCCATTAATTGAAGGAAAATCTCTAAACCTAGAGCAAAGTGATGTATTCTGAATTTCTCTAATAAGCCTGAAATGAAAAGCATATATTAAAATACCTGTGAAGCACAACGATGGGGGAAAAAAAAAAGCAACAGGTAATTTAAGGAAAATAAGCAAAAAAAGGGACTTTTTCAATGTAATAAATTGCAGTTGCAAAAAATTTGCTAAATACCCTATTTTTTTTTTTTTTTTTTTTTTTTTTTTTTGAGACAGAGTCTCACTCTGTTGCACAGGCTGGAGTGCAGTGGCCGGATCTCAGCTCACTGCAAGCTCCGCCTCCCGGGTTCACGTCATTCTCCTGCCTCAGCCTCCCGAGTAGCTGAGACTACAGGCGCCCACCACCTAGCCCGGCTAGTTTTTTTTTGTATTTTTTGGTAGAGACGGGGTTTCACCAGGTTAGCCAGGATGGTCTCGATCTCCTGACCTCATGATCCGCCCGTCTCAGCCTCCCAAAGTGCTGGGATTACAGGCTTGAGCCACCTCGCCCGGCCTAAATACCCTATTTTCTAAATGGAATGGAAAAAACACACTCAATCAGAAAACTACTAGATGAATTATGCTAAAACTACACTTGACAAATAATATATTACACTAGAAAAAAAAAAGCTCAGAACTGAGTTCTAGTTCTGACTACACTGTGGAATTGTGTGAGTTAGAGCAACTCAATTTCCTCATGTCAACAACTGGAAAAACATTACCTTGCAGGGTCATAAGAACCATAAGAAAAATATTAAGTTTTATAAACTACTGAGCACTGTGCAATCCCAAGATCACTGTGATTGCTAAGATTATGAGAATAGATTTGAAAAATATCCATTAAAATGCCTAGCACAATTCCCAGCACTCAGTAAGATCTATATATATTTACTGAATAGTTATTTTACTTTAAAATCACTGCAAACACAATGACAGAACAGATCAAAACAAATTTTGAGGTATTAAGAGCCTTCTATGAAAAAGTCTAAACCAATTTTAAACCTATTTCCACAATTCCACAATGAATCAGCTCCAAATATTTCAAAACTACAAAGCCTTGTAAAGCACAATCGTGTAAATTTCATCACCAATATACCACTAAAAGAGATGAAGTACACTAAATACCAAATGGGAGAAGAATAAATTAGAAAATCATCTGAGACCAAAAAAAAAAAAAAGTATGAAAAATGTTTGATGTTAGACTACTGGAAATACCACAAAAACAAAAGAAGAAAAGGAGATTTAAAAACATACAACCACGGCCGGGCCGGTGGCTCACACCTGTAATCCCAGCACTGTGGGAGGCTGAGGCGGGCAGATCACTTGAGGTCAGGAGTTCGAGACCAGCCTGACCAACATGGTAAAACCCTGCCTCTACTAAAAAGACAAAAATTAGCCAGGCATGGTGTACATCTGCAGTCCCAGCTACTCGGGGGCTGAGGCAAAAGAATGGCTTGGGCCTGGAAGGCGGAGGTCGCAGTGAGCCGAGATTCCGCCACCACACTCCAGCCTGGGTGACAGGGTGAGACTCAGTCTCAAAAAAATAAAAGTAAAAAAAATTAAAACAGGCAACCTAGACAAGAACTAGTATTTGATTTAGACGCAAGATAATCCTCTACATAACTTATGTCTACATAAGTTTACAAACTAAACTAAAAATCCAACAGTGTTTCTCTCAGTACCTAATATTCTTACTGGACAACTAACAAAACACAGGCAGGTGGATTCTTTGAGTCTAGGAGTTCAAGACCTGCCTAGGCAACATGGCAAAACTCCATCTCTACAAAAAATACAAAAATTAGCCAACTGTGGTGGCATGTGCCTGTAGTTTCAGCTACTAGGGAGGCTGAGGTGGGAGGATCAATTGAGCCCAGTGGTTGAGGTTGCAGTGAGCTGGAAAAGCGCATCTGCACTCCAGACTGGGAGACAAAGTGAGACTTTCTCAAAAAAACAAACAAAACACCAACTAACATGAATGTTGGCATTAGTACGGTAAGAAATTGTAACTAAGGCACTCTAAGTCTCTCTACATACAAATATACCTGTGGAAACGAAAAAAGAAAAAATTCACACCGTCTATTGCATAGTATTTGGAAATGATCATTAACTTAGTTCCTACGAATGCCTTTATGAAAGCCAGAAACAGAAAAGGAAGGAGCATAACTGGAAACAAGAACAAGTGTGAAGCTGAGGTGGAAACAAACTAAGAACTTAAGCAAATATTCAAGTTTCTTAAAATCTTCAAAGAGCACTAAAAGAACTGAAACAGACTTCAAATAGAATTACCCTACCCAATGAATTAGTTACAACAACAGCATAGGTCTTACTTAAATAATGGCAAAATAACATTTTTTGAAGTAAGCTATTACTTATTTTTTAGCTCAACAACATTTATGTGCCAAATTAAGGAACACTAAATTTACAACCTAAACCAAAGATCAGACAATCACTTTCATAATAGTCACTTATTTTAGGCTAAACGCGGTGGCTCACGCCTGTAATCCCAGCACTCTGGGAGGCTGAGGCGGGTAGATTGCTGAGATGGGTGGATTACAAGGTCAGGAGACTGAGACCATCCTGGCTAACAGGGTGAAACCCCGTCTCTATTAAAAAATACAAAAAAAAAAAAAAAAAAAATTAGCCGGGCATGGTGGCACACACCTGTAGTCTCAGCTACTCAGGAGGCTGAGGCAGGAGAATGGCATGAACCCCGGGAGGCAGAGCTTGCAGTGAGCCAAGATGGCGCCACTGCACTCCAGCCTGGGCAACAGAGCAACACTCCGTCTCAAAATAATAGTCACTTATTTTATTCCACTAAAGTGCAAATAAGGTAAATTAAAAATCCACAAGTTCACATAAATGCAAACTGGTCAAAGTTAATACTTGCACAAAGGTCTACTTTTTTCTATTTTCTGGTTTACTACTAAAATTAGCCACACAACTTAAGCACAAAGGAGCGTTGCCATAAAACCATCTTTCAGAGTCCACATTGTAGAACATTACATGTGAGACTGCTTTGTGACTAGACTTCTTCAGCAACGTACTGTGGGTAAGCAAACACCCTTGGCTAGGTTGCTCTTTTATGACAAATTCCAAATTCAAAATCCAAATATTAAAAGCAATCTTCAGCACAGTTGATTGGCTTTTCAAGGCCCTTTTAACCTCAAAATACCAAGCTAAACTGGCATGAAGTTGATCTGTATGTGTGTATTTCCACTTGTTTAAACACAATATATAAACAATGTGGAATCCTAGACTGGATCCCAGAAGAGAAAATGGACATTAGTGGAAAAGCTGGTGAAATGCAAACAAAGTCTAATTAGTAATATCATAACAATGCTCATTTTTTAGTTTGGACAAATGTGTCATCATGATGCTAACATTAGGGGAAGCTGGATGAAGGGTATGAGACAATTCTCAGTTCTATATTTCCAACTTTTCTATAAATTTAAAGTTATTCCAAAATACAATTATTTAAAAACACAGCTATAACCTCTCATAATTCCGAATCATTTGAGTAATAAGATTATCTAAGCTCATGAACTCACGTAAATTTCCTTCCTTTTCTAAGATGTGCTGAAAAAATGTTAAGTTCATATCTGCACTGGAAAAATAATTTTTCTATTTGCTAAGGCAAATATACACAAGCCAGTCTTACCAATTTTACTCAAAGCGAAAAATCTTGGGCGCAGGTACCAAACACCATAAAGAAATATATGATTTAGGATTTTTTTTTTTAGGCAAAACTATTTTCATTTTACTATGATTGGCAAATTATGATTTGATTGATAAATCTCAGATTTATCAGACTGATTTTAGTTCATGTTCATCTGGCAAAATATGTGTTGTCAGGAATGATTTGGTAATTCAGAGAAGCAGCTAAAGCAGCATGGAAACTTCCCTACAAGCATATGGCCACAGCTGGCTAAGGCTGGAGACAGTATTCTATCCTTGGGCCTCAGACTCACATATACATGTACATACACATTTTTCACCCATAGTTCCTTACTTCTCCCCTCCCCCATCTGTAAACTGATACCTAAACTTTACAAATTACAGCTACAAGAAAAGTTTTGTTTCATTTGAAATATAAAAAAGATCAGTAGAAGCAATCTGCTTTTCAATTTTACTTATGCAGTTTAAGATACAGTCAATTTCTTTTGGCACTTTGGAACTAGAGGGATACAGTTCATAAAAAAGGTATACCAACCCTCAGTGAAGCTAAAATGAGGTGAAATAAAGTCCTACCAATCCATAAATGTATTTAAAAATGACAATACCTAATACAATTTTACATTTTTACATCTTAATCTGCTTATGAAAAAAGACATTAAAACTATTCACATCCCCTATAACGAAACACTAAAATTACAAATCTATTTACCAATAATAGCTTAACATTGGTTTAACTTAAAAAAAATTCTGGACATACTAAGCATTTGCTGTAGACTATACCAAATACTAAACTTCTCTTTCTTCAGTCACTATTCAAAATATCACTCCACAAATCAATTCCTATGATCCACCACACACACACACACACACACACACACACACACACACACGAGAGGGTTTTCATTTTAACAGGTGAACAAATCTACACAACAGTGATGATCTAAATGTAAAATTCACAATTAACAGTCTAAAAACTATTCCTACCCTATTTGTATTAACCCCTCACATAACACAGGCGAGCTCCTCCCCTTGCCCCGACACTGTGAAAACACTACAGAAAGAATCCCACATCTTACCTGACTAGCAGTCGTAATAAAACGAAAATATACTTTTGCCAATCATATTCAACTGTAAGTATTGCAGTATTAGCGTGCATGTAAATACAATTTCTTACATACACTTTTCTAACACTGATAGTCATATTCAATTTCAAAAGATAAAGTACTATCTAAGCAACTTGCTAATTTCAAAGGCTGCTAAATGTTTCACTTACGCCTCTTACAAAAAAAAGTCACTGCGAATTTAAGTAGTCTGCAAAAACTAAAATTCAACGATTTTGAATGGTCACTAAAAAAGCAAAGTGTTCACTCCTGCATACAAAAGGGTAATTCAAAGAATAAACCCTCATTTTTTAAAAATAATGTACGATTTAAAACAGTAAGATCCTGTAACTTCCAATAGAAAATGCTCCAGGTTCAAAAATACTAAAAACTAAAGACACTACTTCTAGTTGATACTATCTATGGCCGATAGGCTGTGCTTGAAAATTTTGTAGTGTTCAGCGAAGGAGTTTTCAGCACTGATATGAATTGCTCAAACATCCATTTTGGAGTCCTCTACCCCCGCCCTCTCAGACTTCATTTTGTGAAAAATTTTGCGCGAGATGCCGCAGTGACAATTTCGAGAAAGCCTGGGCTGGCTTCAGATCCAAACAGGGATGCGAAAGAGCAGGAAAGGGCGCCCTGGAGCCCAGCGGCCCGTGCGGCTCGGGGGAAGCGCGGGCGCCGCGGAGGCCTTTTGGGCGGGCGCGCCACGGGCCCCGGATGGCGGGCGCCGGGCCTCAGCGGGGGCGGGCCGCGCGCAGGACTTACCGCTCCGGCGGCGGCGGGGGCCCCGGCTGCGGCGGCCGCCTCCTCCTCGTCGTCGCCCGGCGATGGCGGCCCTATCTTGCTGCAGGTAGCGGCCAGCAGAGCGAGCGGTGACGGCTGAGTGTCCTACCCCCAATGGGCGGGTTCAGGGAGGGAGACAGGGGGAGGGGGTGGCGGTTAGGGCCGGGGCGCCGCTCGCACAGGAAGTGCGACTCGGTCCCCGCCGACTGCGCCCGGGCGAGCGCCAGCCCGCACTCTCCTCCTCCTCCTGGTCCCGCCGCCGGCCCCCGCCTGGCGTCCCCCGCTCCCCGAACCCCAACTCCCCGGTCTGCGGGCAGGCGGGCGGCGGGCTGCGCGCCGGGCCTCCGCCTTCCGCCCGGAACCCACCCCCGAGAGGGCACGCTGGGGCCCACACTCACACGCGCACAAAAAGGCGGCAGGCTGGCGGGGCGGGGCGGCGCGGGCGGGGTCGGAGCGTTGGCGCCTCGGGCGGGCAGCTCCCGAGGCGGGGGGAGGGGAGTGGAGGGGAGGGAAGAGGCGAGGAGGGAGGGGTGAGGCGAGGAGGGAGGGGAGAGGCGAGGGGAGGAGAAAGCGGCGCGAGGGGGGTGCCGGCTGGGGTTCAGCAGCTCCTCACCTGGGCCGCCGCCGCCGCCGCCGCCACCGCGCCGTTTCCGTGCTGTTGCTGCTGCTGCAGATACTCGCCGTGGCCGCCGCCGCCACCGCCGCCGCCGCCGCTGTCCACGTCCAAGGCAGCCATTTCCTCTTGTTTCACGGGCTTTTCGGGAGCTGCAGGCACAGCGCGGGGGGGTGGGGGTGGGGAGGAAGGCGGGTGGCGGAGAGGGAGGGGGCCCGTGGGCCGAGGCGAAATTACTCCAAAGCCCGGACCCAGGCCCCTTCCCCTCCCCCACCCGCCCCCCGGCGGCGGCGGCGGCGGCGGCGGCTCCCTCCTCCCCTCCTGTTGCTGCCCCCGCCCGCCGCTGCCTGTAACCCTCCTCCTCCTCCTCTTTCCCTCCTCCTCCTCCTCCCCGCGCTGCCCCTGCCCCCTCTCCTCTCCTCCCCTTTCCCTTCGCGCCGCTCGCTCCTCTCGCACCGTCAGTCACTCACACACACCCGCCCGCGCCCGCACACAGGGGGATGCGCTCCCGGCGGACCGGGCCGCCCGCCCTGGGGCCTGGCGGGGAAACGGCGTTGCTGGGGCTTCGGGGGTGGACGGTGGCTGCGGGGAGGGGAGGGAGGCGCAGGGGAGTGCAGCTTTCTGCCTCTCACAGACACTCGGTCGCACACACGGGGCCCGGACCGGCGGCAGCGACCCCGGGCTGGCTGTGGTCGGCGGCAGCGGCGGCGGCGGCAGCAGCAAGGGTTGCTCTCTCGGCTTTACGTACCGGTCATAGTGTGTTTAGGGCACCTCAGGCGGGGCTCCCCGCCGCCTTACACATGGTGAGGAGCGAAGGCGGCGGCGGCGGGAGAGGATGCGGGAAGCGGCGGCGGACACGGCCGGAGCGGTCCGGGGATTTTTTTTTCCTATTTTGATTGACTGTGCGGGAAACACAAAAGGTGGAGCCTCCAGCCCAAAAGGGGGGAAGAGGGTGACAGCCTGCCCGGAACTCCCGCCCCTCTTCTTGGCCCTCATTCGCCGCCGTGTTCTCCGTCGGATGTGCTCATTGGTCCAGGTGCCCGTCCGTCGCTGTGCCAGGCGGCGCGCTTCCTGTTTGCCCCCCGGGTGGAAGGGGAGAGACAATGAGCGGCCGTGGCAGCGTAGGTTTCCGAAAGCGGCTACGGCTCGCCGGTTACCCCGCTGTGTCCGCCTCTCTCGCCGGCTGCCGCTTCCAGGCCCGAGGCGTAGGCCTCCTCCACCTCGCAGGCGCTCGGAGCAGGCCTAGCCAAGCTGTAGAGGAGCTGTGCTGGGGAGGAAATTCGTCCCCGGTGGCTCCGGCTCCACTGGAGGCTTCCTCCATCCCGGCAGCAGCCTCGGCCGGATCTCCCCAGGGCCTCGCGCTCTTGGAGCCGCCGCTTGCCTGCGCTGCCAGGAGGCCACCGCCGCTCAGCCCCGGGGCTGCTGCTGCGGCCGCTGCCGCTACTGAGCAAACCAGACCCGCCCCACGAGCCCGGGGGGAGGGAGCTGGTATTAGGGGAGACACCCCCTCCGAGGCTGGAGGAGGATTTTTCTCACACACATCCAGCTTTCTGATTCACAGACAGCCATATCGCTCCCAGCCCCCTTAGCCCCAGCTTTCCAACCAGTCTCCCACTTTCACGTACCGTGAAGGCAGGCATTTAAAGCAAAAAAGAAATCTCAAGTCACCTCACATACGGAAGGAGAGTATTAATTTTGGCCAGTGGCACCAAAACGGGCACTTAAAAGTATATTTCATTTTACCTGTGGTATGTGTATGTATCCAATGGGGCAGAATACTGTTTTTTTAAAAGTCAGTCACATAATCATTTTGCTGCACAAACGTATCATTCCCAGCCTCTTAATCCTCTTGGTACCAAGTCAGATATCTCCTGAAACAAGCCCATCAACCATTGCCAACGTTTTTAAAGTCGTGAACTGGTGAAGTACCTTTTTTCCCCCATTGGAACATTTTTGTTGTATTTTAAAATCTTGTTTCACTCTCTGGATTAGGTTAACACTCCTTCCTTCTTTGGCATTCTTGATATCTTGCTGTCACCCTGGGGGGAAATGCTGAGGTTTTATGTCTGTGTTTTGCCAACTAAGAGATATCTCTCCCTGTTACCTTCAAGTATAGTTGCCAACAAAGAAGTTAAATTCAAGAGGTGGAAACACTGTCCACAATACCTCTTTTTTAGAAATCTGGCTCAAGAATCAGTTTTCCCATTACTGTGATAATTGTATTCTGTGTGATATGTGATATGTGATGATGTGCTTGGTGGATGAGGTTGTGAAGCACTTTAACTAGATTTTGTGTGTACTAACTTAATAGGTAATCCATTTGTGAGATAGTGAGTTTGCATCCCAGTTCCAAAGCAGTTAACCGCCTATGCTCACAGGATCAGAAGCATTGTATGGTTACTTTGCTCTTAATTGTACAAAGATCAAATTTCTAGGGAATTGACTTAAAAACCACAAACATGCGGAAACGAGACTCAAAATTCTGAGTCCAAGAATAAGGTTCATCTCTCCTAATAGTAAGACCTTGTAGTCTCATTTAAGTGGAAAAATAACTTTCAAAGTTGAATGGTATAACCTGTGTACTATTTTACAGCAAAAACTTTTAAGGAAATAAAAGTCACAAAATAACCTGATTTGGGGTGGGGGGAAGGGAAAAAGAGATGGGTGCCCTGAAGAGCAGGATAGGTGAAAAGTGAAAATAAGTAGACTGGGAGAGAGGAAGGGAAGTCACTATTATCACTCTGTTCCTACCTGGATCTGTTGGGTGGAAGGTAGCTCTTTCCCTAGAAAGGATATTTCAGGTATTTTCAGATTGTTTGTTTGTTTTTTCAGGAGTGGGGATATGTTCTACACTATTGCCATACCATTTTTGCAAAGTGTTAGTCCAGCCACCTAGAGAGCAAAGTATTTGGCCACAGGAATTAAATTCATTTCTTCATTCATACCAGTTGGCAAATGATATAAGACATGAGTCTTTTTTCTTTCTTTTTTGGGGGGTGGGGATGGCACATCCGTAGACCATTTTAACAAACAAAAAACACTTACAAAAAAAAAAATAGCCTAGCTGGGCGCAGTGGCTCATACCTGTAATCCCAGCACTTTGGGAGGCCGAGGCAGGCAGATCACTTGAGGTCAGAAGTTCGAGACCAGCCTGACTGCCATGGTAAAACCCCGTCTCAACTTGAAATACAAAAATTAACCAGGCATGGTGGCGCACACATGTAATCCCAGCTACTCAAGAGGCTGAGACAGGAGAATCGCTTGAACCTGGGAAGTGGAGTTTGCAGTGAGCTGAGATGGCACCACTGCACTCCAGCAAGACAGAGACTGTCTAAAAAAAATTTTTTAATGACCTACCTGAACTAACTATACTGCTTTTGATGGGATGCTTTTAAGAGATATATATAGAGGTGGGGTGACAAAGAGAGGTTGGTTAATTGGTACAAACATACAGTTAGATAAAAGGAATAAGTTCTAGTGTTCAGTAGCACAGTAGGGTGACTATAGTAAATAGCAATATATTATATATTTCAAAATAACCACAAGGGAAGATTTGAAATGTTCCCAACACAAGAAATGACAAATGTTCAAGGTGACGGGAGAGGGGGCAGAAAAAAAATGTCCAAAGTGATAGATACCCTAAACACTCTGATTTGACATTACAACACTGTATACATGTATCAAAATACCACATGTACCCCGTAAATGTGTACAAATGCATCAATTTTTTTAACAACAAAAGATGCATATACCAAAAGCATCACTCGCTACTTTAGTCAGATTCAGAGAACCTTCTTAGACCACTCTTGAGTTACTGTCATGGAATATCTTTTAAAAATGGCTGGAAATGAAGATAGTCTCTTGAAAGAACACCTTTTCCTACCTATTTCAGTATTGTAGTCAAGTCATGAAATACAATTTTTTTTTTTTTTGAGAGGGAGTCTAGCTCTGTCATCCTGGCTGCAGTGCAATGGCATGGTCTTGGCCCACTACAACCTCTGCCTCCCGGCTTCAAGCAATTCTCCTGCTTCAGCCTCCCCGGTAGCTGGGATTACAGGTGCCCACCACCACGCCTAGCTAATTTTTGTATTTTTAGTAGAGACAGGGTTTCACCATGTTGGCCAAGCTGGTCTCAAACTGCTGACCTTGTGATCTGCCTGCCTCTGCCTCCTAAAGTGCTGGGATTACAGGCATGAGCCCGGCTGAAATACAATTTAATTAAAATACTTACTTTCTTAATAGAAACTGCCTCTCAGTGGCACCTACTGCTACATTTACATAGTAACCCAAAATTGCAATTGCTTAACGGAGAGAATCACAGTGCTGGATATTATTTATACTTTTTCTTCCAAAACAATTTGAGGAAATTCTGTGCTGGCAGTTTTTACCTGCCTTTAAGGAACAGAATGTTTCCACTTCCCCCTAAAATGGCTGAGTGCTGCACCATAACATCACTCCATTCCAACCAAACAGCTGGAATAAAAAATGCAATTATACACACATATATATATGTATAATCTATACACACATAACTATGTATAATATATGCATTAATATATAAATAGAACAATCCATAATAAAAGAGATGACCATCATGGATAAATCTCAATATTGTGTGAAAAAAGCTAGTTATAGAAGGATAAACATTATGCTACTACTGTATTTATATAAAGTTTTTAAATGTACCAAATTATATTCTATACTATATATGGGTATGTACATATGTAGTAACATTGTAATTGCAAAGGAATGATGTGCTAAATTTAAAATGGTGATTACCCTTGGTATGAAGAGAATGGGATTTGAATGAGTTTCCCATGGGCTTTGTTTACATTTGCAAGTTTTACTTAAGCTAGGCTGAGTGTATTATTATTGTATTCTCTATATTGTTCTCTTTGCCTGAAATACTATTTTAAACTAAGAATTATTTTAAACTAAAAAAAAAAAAAAAAAAGTACCTGATAGGAGAAGTACTGCAATAAGTAAGTATGCTCAGGTAACTGATCAAAGGGCTGGAAGCAAGAGAGAATGATTCAAATATAACTAAGTTTGCCAGCTTTTAGTAAATGGAAAGATGAACTGAAATAAAGGATTTTAAAAGGGCATGAGTAAGCGGTGGGCCATTATGAATTTGGTCTTAGATGTGCTGAGCTGGAGGCACTAGCAGGACTTCCATGAGATGGATAGCCAACAGACTGTTGTCAAATTGAGTCTAGAGCCACAAAGAGAAGCAAGGGCAGGCTTGGATTTGGGGACTCTTACCATCTTCACAGGCCTTTGTCCATTTGTCTTTAAACATAGCTATGTTTGAAGGATAAACATTCCTTCCTATCTTTAAAAATCCTCCATGTAACTGGTTGTCCCTAGCTACTATCTTTTTTCTTTCCTCCCTTTCCTTGTCCAAAGTCTCAGTAACTTGCTGTCTTCTTACTGCCTTCCTAATATAATTCTATACCCAATTTCAGCATCTAACACTGTAAACATTTCCTTCTTAACACTGTCTCCTCCCTTGAACATTATCAGCTTTCTGGTTTTCTCTCAAATATATATTTCTCTGTATCTTTACAGTGCAGTCCCATAAAAAGCTACCTGTGGTGATGGAAATATTCTATGTGTGCACTGCCTATTACCATAGCCACTAACCACATGTGACCATTAGGAACTTGGCATGTGGCTAGTGTGACTGAGGAACTGAAGTTTTTTTTTATTTTAATTAAAGTTAAATGCGAATGGCCACATGTGGCTAGTGGCTGTCATATCAGACAGTGCCACTTTAGGGTTTCTTTTCAGTTTTTGGTTCCCCGAGCTTTTCTTCAGAAGCTGGAAACACAGTGTTCTATAATGTCAGCCCTCATCTCCAAACTCACTCCCAAACCTCTAGTTACCTCCTGTCACCTGAGTTCTTGTTCTATATCCTTTTTTTTTTTTTTTTTTTTTAGACAAAGTTTCACTCGTCGCCCAGGCTGGAGTGCACTGGCATGATCTCAGCTCACTGCAGTCTCCACCTCCTGGGTTCAAGCGATTCTCCTGCCTCAGCCTCCCAAGTAGCTGGGACTACAGGCACATGCCATCAGGCCCAGCTAAATTTTTTTGCATTTTTAGTAGAGACGGGGTTTCATCATGTTGGCCAGGCTGGTCTCAAACTCCTGACCGCAAATGATCCACCTGCCTCGGCCTCCCAAAGTGCTGGGATTACAGGCGTGAGCCGCCGTACCAGGCCTTGTTCTGTATCTTTAAGCACTGTGAATTCCTCTTGAATGTCTCACTTTCACCTCAAACTCAGAATGTTTAAAGCTAAACTCATAGCTTTCTCTACACAACCAGCTCCTCCTCCCTTCCGAAGCTTCTGTCTGTGACAGTGAGGCCATCATTCTCTCAGAAACCCATACGGGAAATTACCTTTGACACATCTCCTCCCTTCCCTCTCCTATAGGCAGCCACTTACCAGGTGCTGACTGCCAAGTTTTCCTGCAGACACTCTCAGCTACCTGTTCATTGAAATCACATTTATTGAACCCTGCTCTACAAGATGCTGCATGGTCCCTATCCTCAAGGAGTGGATATCCAGTTAAGAAACAAAACATAGGGCCGGGCGCGGTGGCTAACGCCTGTAATCCCAGCACTTTGGGAGGCTGAGGCAGGCGGATCATGAGGTCAGGAGATTGAGACCATATTGGCTAACACAGTGAAACCGCGTCTCTACTAAAAATACAAAAAAATTAGCCAGGCATGGTGGCGGGCCCTGTAATCCCAGCTACTCAGGAGGCTGAGGCAGGAGAATGGTATGAACCTGGGAGGTGGAGTTTGCAGTGAGCCGAGATAGCGTCACTGCACTTCAGGCTGGGCGACAGAGCAAGACTCCGTCTCAAAAAAAAAAAAAGAAAAAGAAAAGAAACAAAATATAGGCCAGGCCCAGTGACGCATGCCTCCCAGCACTTCGGGAGGCCAAGGCAGGAGGAACACTGGAGCCCAGGAGTTCAAGACTAGCCTAGGCAACATACTGAGACCTCAACTCTACAAAAAAATTTTTTTAATTAGCCAGGCATGGGGGTGCATGCCTGCAGTCCTAGCTACTTGGGAAGCTGAGATGGGAGGATTCCTTGAGCTCAGGAAGTCAAGGCTGCAGTGAGCCGTGATTGCACCACCGCACTCCATCCTGGGCCACAGAGCAAGATGCAAAATATAAACATACACAAATTCAAATAATAGAGAAGAGAAATAACAAAGCCTACAATACATCAGATGCTTTGCCAAAGGACTGTCTTCCGAATTCAGAAATCACTGGGGGGTCAGTCAGCTCCTTCTGGAAGGGATCAAAGCATGCTATGCCCTGGCCCACTTTTGTTGCCCTAGACAGGCCTCCAGACTTTCTTGCTCCTTTCTGTTCTATATCTACCACCAAATTAGTCTTCCTTAACCTGGCTCAAAAAATTTGAGTGATTCAAATGATCTAATGCATATCAGGGCATCTCTCCCAACTCCTCACTGTCCTGTGGTCACTCTAATTACGGAGAGTTTACTGGCCCTCTGCCACCAGGATTTTCCTTCTCCCCTCCCCCATGCTTCAATTCAAGTCTTAACCTCTTTCCATAAAGCCACTGCTGGCCAGGCATCATGGCCAATCTCAACACTTTGGAATTCAAGACCAGCCTTAGCATCATGGCAAAACCTCAACTCTAACAAAAAATACAAAAATTAGCTGGGCATGGTGGTGTGCACCTGTAGTCCCAGCTACTCTGGAGGTTAAGGCAGGAGGATCACCTGAGCCCGGGGAGGTCAAGGCTGCAGTGAGCTGCGATCGTGCCACTGCACCCCAGCCTTGGTGACAGAGACCGTGTCTCAAAAATAAAAATTTAAAAAGCCACTGCTTCCAGCTATTGGTCATTCCCTCATCTCTAACTTTCCATTAACCTTATAGTATACCCCTTAATATCACTCTTAATTCATGATTTAGTATTGTCACCACGATTCAAATCATAAGTACTTTGTGCACAAGCAATATCTTACTCTTTTTCTATGGTTCTTAAGCAGTGATTTCCAAGGAGGGAGAGGTATCTTTTGAAAACAAAACAGCTCTTTGTCCCATAGGGACGTTTTTAAAAGCCATGACACTTAACTTACTGGAATTTCAAATATTAAAGGAAAATGTGAGACTTTTATGCTTTATCAAAGGAGGCATGTTGCACAGTGAAAGAGTAAGGAGACAGTTTTTCAGTGTTGAGCAAATAGAAGATAATTAATAGATACTCTGTTGAACAACACATTGATTTCAACAAGCCATGAATTTGGATTCTTTTAGGATTAAACGTTCAGACTTCTTATTTTAATGGAGAAACTGTTAGTAATATGACTTGCTGATTGTAAAGGGGCCACAAAACTGGTACTTACCAGTTGAACCAACCATCAAAAACATAAGGATATGTTTGAATGTTTTTGTTATGAACCATTTGATATATAATATATGCACAATGTATACATAAACTATAAAACAATAATAGGTGATGAAGTCACCTAATTTAAGAGATTTCTGGAACTAATAAACACCTGTAATTTATTTATTTATTTATTTTGAGATGGAGTTTTGCTCTTGTTGCCCAGGCTGGAGTGCAGTGGTGCGATCTTGGCTCACCACAACCTCTGCCTCCTGGGTTCAAGCGATTCTCCTGCCTCAGCCTCCCTAGTAGCTGGGATTACAGGCATGCGCCACCATGCCCCACTAATTTTGTATTTTTAGTAGAGATGAGGTTTCTCCGTGTTGGTAAGGCTGGTTTCGAACTCCCAACCTTGGGTGATCCGACCACCTTGCCCTCCCAAAGTGCTGGGGTTACAGGTGTGAGCCACCGTGCCTGGCCAACACCCATAATTTAAAGGTTCTGTTATTTTTAACAGCAAACGACTTTATTTTTGCTCTAATGACATATATTTCACTGTTTTTTTTTAAATCTAGTATATTAAAAATATGGCATTTCTTGGCCAGGTGTGGTGGCTCACGCCTGTAATGTCAGCACTTTGGAAGGCTGAGGTGGGTGAATCACCTGATGTCAGGGGTTCAAGACCAGCCTTACCAACGTGTTGAAACCCTGTCTGTACTGAAAATACCAAAATGAGCTAGGCATGGTGGCGTGCGCCTGTAATCTCAGCTACTCAGGAGGCTGAGGCAGGGAAATCGCTTGAACCCAGGACGCGGAGGTTGCAGTGAGCCAAGATCACCCCATTGCACTCCAGCCTGGGCAACAAGAGCGAAACTCCATCTCAAAAACAAAAAATAAAACAAGGCATTTCTTTAAATTTTGTAGTCAACATGCCTGTCTTACTCATTGCATTGGAATTATTTTGTTTCTAGCATGCTTGCTAACTCATGAGTTTGTACTTTTTTACTCTATTTTGAACATTCTGATTTCACATTACTGAGATAGTCTTTCTTTCTTTTTTTTTTTTTTTTTTTTTGAGACAAGGTCTCACTCTGTCACCCAGGCTAGAGTGCAGTGGTGCCATCTTGGCTCACTGGAACCTCCACCTCCTAAGCTCAAGTGATCCTCCTGCTTCAGCCCCCCATGTAGCTGGGACTACAAGCGTAAGCCACCACATCTGGCTAATTTTTGTATTTTTTGTAGAGATGGGGTTTTACCACGTTGTTGCTCAGGCTGGTCTCGAACTCCTGAGTTCAAGCGATCCACCTGCCTCAGCCCCCCAAAGTGTTAGGATTACAGGCATAAGCCACCAAGCCCAGCCTACCGTGAAATAATCTTTCTACTTCATATTTCCTCCACACTGAATTGAATAAGCCACTTATCTGCTTATGTCGCTAGTCTACTCAAGTCATTTCATTCCTTCTTTGTATTGACTGACCCTCCCTCTAGTTTTGTATAACAAGCTTACTGCGTGTTACTTCTTCCAAATCACTGACATATAAAAATGAACAAAATTGGTCCTAATATTGATCCCTGGAGCTTTGTAACCCATCCATTCCAAACTATTCCACACTTTGATATCAAAGTCAATGTTTAATCTACTTAAGTATTTCATCCCTATACCATACTTGTCTAACTTCTAGATTAGTTGTTTGTCTGGTATTGTTTTCATGGTACTTTATCCTAAAATATAAGTAATTGGTTCATGGCTTCCCTCAGCTGATACTTGTTATTAGACCCAGAAGTTATTTCATATCACTGAGGCAGATGAGATGTGAAGCCATGCTGACTCTTTTTAAAATTAAATCATAACTTTCTGATATTTCCATTTGCTGATTTCCTACAAAATTTACCAATGTCACCTTCTTTACAGAATTTAATACTTCTGAATCTCATGCTCAAGAGAAAAAGGGATATTTAGGGAATGAACAATAATTTAACAAGGGTTTTACTTATTAAAACTGACATAGACCTAGTCAAAGATAAAGTATTTCAAATCACTTTTCTCCTTATTGATGAATTCAAACATCTGTTAAGAATAAAGAAGCAGGCTAAGCGTGGTGGCTCACGTTTGTGATCTCAGAACTTTGAGAGGCTGAAATGGCTGGATCATTTGAGTCTAGGAATTTGAGACCAGCCTGGACAACATGGGGAGATGCTGTCTCTACAAAAAATAAAAAATTAGCTGGGTGTGGTTGCACCCGTGGTGGCATGCATCTGTGATCCTAGCTACTCTCGAGGCTGAGGTAGGAGGATTACTTGAGTCCAGGAGGTTGAGGCCGTAGCAAGCCGTGATGGAACTACTGCACTCCAGCCTGGTCAACAGAGCAAGACCTTGTCTCAAAAAACAAACAAACAAAAAATCAAGAAGAAAATATTCGCATTGGCCGGGCGCGGTGGCTCAAGCCTGTAATCCCAGCACTTTGGGAGGCCGAGATGGGCGGATCACAAGGTCAGGAGATCGAGACCATCCTGGCTAACCCGGTGAAACCCCGTCTCTACTAAAAAATATAAAAAACTAGCCCGGCGAGGTGGCGGGCGCTTGTAGTCCCAGCTCCTCGGGAGGCTGAGGCAGGAGAATGGCGTAAACCCGGGAGGCGGAGCTTGCAGTGAGCTGAGATCCGGCCACTGCACTCCAGCCTGTGCGACAGAGCGAGACTCCGTCTCTAAAAAAAAAAAGAAAATATTCACATTACAATAGTGAAAATGTATCAGAGTTGTCAAAATTCATAGAACTGTATAACTAAATAAGGTAAATTTTACTATATGTAAATTATACCCTATTTTATAAATAGGAGAAAAAAGTAAATAGAATCTTCATTTTATGTTTGTATTGTTTTTTTGAGACGGTGTCTCATTTTGTTGCCCAGGCTGGAGTGAAGTGGCACCATCTTGACTCACTGCAACCTCTGCCTCCAGGGTTCAAATGTTTCTCCTGCCTCAGCCTCCTGAGTAGCTGGGATTATAGGAACCCACCACCATGCCCTGCTAATTTTTGTATTTTTAGTAGAGATGGGTTTTCGCCATGTTGACCAGGCTGGTCTCGAACTCCTGACCTCAGGTAATCCACCCACCTTGGCCTCCCAAAGTGCTGGGATTACAGGCGTGAGCCACCACACCTAGCCAGAAGCTTCCTTTTTAAAAAAACCTAGTAGAATACTGAAAATGAGACTCTGTGAGAATAGCACAGGGGATGGTCCAGGCTCCTGTACCTGGGAGTTTAACATAAACTAATTTAATTGTGGAAACTTTTTTGAAGAGGAGATGGAAGCATATGAACAAAGGCTTAGAAATGAATATTTTGAAAGAAAGAAATCCATGGATAACAGTGGAATGGCAAGAAATGGACATGTTAGGCTGGCACGGTGGCTCACACCTGTAATCCCAGCACTTTGGGAGGCCAAGGTGGGCGGATCACCTGAGGTCAGGAGTTCCAGACCAGCCTGGCCAACGTGATGAAACCCTGTCTCTACTAAAAATACAAAAATTAGTCAGGTGTGGTGGTGCATGCCTGTAATCCCAGCTACTTGGGAAGCTGAGGCAGGAGAATTGCTTAAACCCAGGAGGTGGAGGTTGCAGTGAGCCAAGATGGCACCACTGCACTCCAGCCTGGACGACAGAGTGACATTCTGTCTCAAAATAAAAAAAAAGAAACAAAAGAAATGCAGACTTTAAAAGTGTGTTTAATGTATGCTAAAAGCAAATGCATAAAAAGGCCAAATGAATAAACCCACAGAGTTCCTCACAAACACATATATTTCTGCAAATATAACAGCAAGATTATAGAAAGAAAAATGGTATGTGTGTGTATATATATCTGTTTTGTACACTTGAAAGCAGGAACCGTCAGAAAACATTACACTAGTAGGACTTTAATAAATTATTTGACTAAAGTGATACTTAACTTCTTTAGGCCTGTTATCTCATTATTAGTCAGCTATTCCTAACTTGTTTTTAATTTGTTTGTCTTATTATTTTTAATAAACTTTTTATTTTAGAATGCTTTTAGATTTACAAAAAAAGTTACAAAGATAATATAGAATTCCCATATACCTCTAATCCAATTGTTAGATTACAGCCAATCATTCCAGTTTGCACAGATTGTCCTGGTTTTAGCACTGAGAGTCCCACATCCCAAGAAACCCCTCTTCCACACAAACTGGAATGGTTAGTCACCCTACAATGTTAGTATCTTACCTTACCATGGTACATTTGTCAAAACTAAGAAACCAACAGGGTGCATTATTACTAAACTCCAGACTTTATTTGGATTTCATTAGTTTTTCCAGTAACATCCTTTTTGTATTATAGGATCTAAAACAGGATACCACATTCATGTGTTTAGTCATCATGTCTTAGTGTCCTCTAGCCTGTGACACTTTCTCAGTCTTTCCTTGTTTCTCATGACTTTAACTCTTTTAAGGAGTACAATAGCCCACCCTTATCTGTGAGGGCCATTCCAAGACCCCCAGTAGGTGCCTGAAACCTCAGCTAGTACTGAACCCAATTGCCATCAATTGGAACACGTTTTTGTTCATGTCTTCCACCCACAAACTTAATGCCTTTTGCATCTTAACTAGCATTTATCATGCACAGTGGCCCTAACTTTTGCAATCTGAGGTGTGATGGCAAAACTAGCAGGAATTACTTTTTCCTTCACAAGTTCACAGATAGAAGATTTGTTCTTGTCTTAGATCTCAGCAACCCCAGCATATGATTTTTTTCTTTTTCTATTGAGAAGGTTCACCTTTTCATTTAAAGGAGGTACTTAATGGCTTCTCCTTGGCATATCTGAATTACCAGCATCACTACTCTTGGTGCTTTGGGACCATTGTGAGGTCAAATAAGAGTGACTTGAAGGCTGGGCTCATGCCTGTAATCCCAGCACTTTGGGAGGCCAAGGCGGGTGGATCACGAGGTCAGGAGATCGAGACCATCCTGGCCAACATGGTGAAACCCCATCTGTACTAAAAATACAAAAAAAATTAGCTGGGCTTAGTGGCATGTGCCTGTAATTCCAGCTACTCAGGAGGCTGAGGCAGGAGAATCGCTTGAACCAGGGAGTCACAGGTTACAGTGAATGGAGATCTTGCCACTGCACTCCAGCCTGGCAACAGAGCAAGACTCCGTCTAAAAAAATTAAAATTTTTTTTAAAAAAAGAGTGACTTGAACACAGGCACTGCGGTACTGTGACAGAATCCATGAGAGGGCAATTGAGTGACTAACAGGTGGGTAGCATTGACCATGTGGATATGCTGGACAAAAGGATGATTCACATCTGGGTGAGATGGTGTGGGATGGCCTGAGATTTCATCAAGCTACTCAGAACACACAATTTAAAATGTATAATTTTTTTATTTCCAGAATTTTCCATTTAATATTTTTTGCCACAATTTGCTGAAGATAACTAAAACCACAGAAAGTAAAACTGTTGATAAGGAGGTCCTATCGTACTGGTAAAGTATTTTGTAGAATGTCCCTCAATTTGTGTTTGTCTGCTTTTTGACACTTAGACTCATCTTATGGGGCTCGAGGTCCTAATTTTATTTATTTATTTATTTACTCATTTATTCATTCACTTTTGGAACCGAAGTCTTCCTATGTTGCTCAGGCTGGAGTGCAGTGGCTATTCACAGGTGCAAACATAACAGCTTCAAAACTTCTGAATTCAAGCCATCCTCCCATTTCAGGCTCCTGCATAGCTGGGACTACAGGTGCGTACCACCTCATCCAGCTCTTATTTATTTATTTATTTATTTATTTATTTTTATTTTGTTTACTTTTCTTTTTGAAACGGGGTTTTGCTCTGTTGCCCAGGCTGGAGTGCAGTGGTGTAATCATGGCTCACTACAGCCTCAACCTCCCAGGCTCAGTTGATCCCCCCACATCACCCCCGCAACAAATAGCTGGGACTGCAAGTACATGCCACCACACCTGGATAATTTTTGTATTTATTGTAGAGATGAGGTTTTGCCATGTTGCCCAGGCTGTCTGACCTTATTTTTAATACTTGCATATTTCATAGTATGTAACTTGGAATATATTATATGACATTCTTGTAACTAAACATTTGCACAGATCCATGATAATTTTTAAGGTTGAATTCCTCTAAGTGGACTTGCTGTACTGAAGTGTAAACACAATTTTAAGGCTTATGATATGCATTGCCAAATTGCCCTTCAAAGTACATAAACTTACCAGTTTATACACTCACAAGCAATTTATAAAAGTACTTATTTCTCCACACACTCAGTTTTCATTTTTATTTTTAATCTTTGCCAATTGGATCATCAAAAATATGGTGCTTTTTTAAAGTTTCATTTCTTTGATTACTGGTGAGAGTGAGCATTTTTACATGGTTAGTGCCGTTGGTATTATTCTATGAGTTTCTTGTTTATACCCTTTATCCAATTTTTTATTGAGACATTTATCATTTTCTTTTGATTAGAAAGTGCATATTAGGCCAGGCGCGGTGGCTAAAGCCTGTAATCCCAGCACTCTGGGAGGCCGAGGCGGGCAGATCACGAGGTCAGGAGATCAAGACCATTCTGACTAACACCGTGAAACCCCGTCTCTCCTAAAAAATAAAAAAAAAATTAGCTGGGCATGGTGGTGGGCGCCTATAGTCCCAGCTACTCAGGAGGCTGAGGCAGGAGAATGGCGTGAACCCGGGGGGCGGAGCTTGCAGTGAGCCAAGATCGTGCCACTGCACTCCAGCCTGGGGCACAGAGCAAGACTTCGTTTCAAAAAAAAAAAAAAAAAAAAAGAAAGTGCATATTAATGATGTTAAACATTTTCTTTCAATATGTTTCCAATTGTTTTCCAGATTTTCATTTGCGTTTTAATAATGTCTTGATATTCAAAGGTGTGAACCACTCTCATTTGTTTTCTGCCTTTGGATGTTGTTTTTGTTTTTCAATTTGCTGTTGGTTTGATTTTAATATGGAGCTCAGTTCTGAATCCTGCTTGTTCTAGGACAGCTTACATGAGTCTTCAAGTCCCGCAGCATAGCAATCTCATCACAGATTGACAGCGCTCCCCTTCCTAGTGAGGCAATAACCCTAAGTCCTCACAGTCCCAAGCTTTAGGAGATAAAAAAGAAACAAAAACAAATTCAAAAGCACACTCCCCTGAAAGCTGCCTAATTCAGGCTGCCATTGACCTCGAAGGAAATAAATTCCAAAGATAGTAAAAACCACAGAAAAAAAAAACACACACACATCTTTTAACACAGTTCAGCTCCAAACCCCAAAACAGTCTGAAATCTGTGAGCATCCTCTGTGAGCATCCCTGCCATCCAGTCTTTCCGTAAGGCTTTGGCTCTCTCTGAACAGGGAACAGGAGCCTGGACTCTTAAGTCCTGCTCCAGGAGGCCAGGATTTGTCTTTCCTGTTTCCCATTCTCTTTGCCTCCATTTTAGAACTTTTAAGGTCCTGACAATTTCAGAACAGATGTCAGGACTGAAAGTTATTAGAAAGAACTAGAAAGGGGTGGGAGAAGGGAGAGCATCAGGAAGAATAGCTAATGGATGCTGGGCTTAATACCTGGGTGATGGGATGACCTGTGCAGCAAACCACTGTGGCACACATTTACCTATGTAACAAACCTGCACATGTACCCCTGAACTTAAAAGTTAGAAATAAAAAAAAAAAAATTACTCCTAAGTATTTTATTATAGTGAGACTTGATACCTTGTGGAGAAGGTCCTCCCTCCTTATCTTTTTTTTTTTTTTTTTCAAGACAGAGTCATTTTCTGTTGTTCAAGCTGGAGTGCAGTGACATGATCATAGCTCACTGCAGCCTTGACTTCCTAGGCTCAAGTGACACTCCCACTTCTGCCTCCCAAAGTGCTAGGATTACAGGCATAAGCCACTGCACCCAGCTCTTACTCTTTTTATTCAGGAATGTCTTGGGTGTTTTGTTGTTGTTGTTGTTTTGGGTTTTTCTTTTTTTTTTTTTTTTTTTGGAAATTTGCTCTTAGATGTACATTTTACAGCCAGTTGTCAGGCTCCATGAAAAATGTAGAATTTTCATTAGCATTGTTATTGGATCTATAGATCAATTTTGGAAGAATGGACATCTTTATTATATTGTGTATTTCTAGCCATGAAGATGGGATATGTCTTACTTAGATTTTCATAATGTCTTGCAATAAAGTTTCATAATTTTCTGCAAAAAAAAAAAAGAGAAAGAACCAGCATCTCACGCCTGTAATTCCAACACTTTGGGAAGCCAAGGCAGGTGGATCATGAGGTCAGGAGTTTGAGACCAGCCAGGCCAAGATGGTGAAACCCATCTCTGCTAAAAATACAAAAATTAACCAGATGTGGTGGTGGGCACCTGAAATCCCAGCTACTTGGGAGGCTGAGGCAGGAGAATTGCTTGAACCTGGGAGGCAGAGGTTGCCGTGAGCTGAGATTACGCCACTGCGCTCTAGCCTGGGCGACAGAGCAAGACTCCATCTCAAAAAAAAAAAAAAGAAAGAAAGAGAAAGAACCAGAAACATTAAAAGATTAAAAAGCCTTATGCCTTCTCTTTCTCCCCACTCCTCTTAATGAAAACATTTAAGACAGCAAAAGCTTTACATTAAATTTAAGTAAGGAAAAATAAATAAATAAGAAAAACGAGGCAAAAAGCAGGCCTAGTTCACAGATGGTATAGTTTTTTTTATAATTGACAAAAATTGTATGCATTTATGGTATACAAAACATGATGTTTTGAAATCTGTATACATTGTGGAATGGCTAAATCCAGCTAATTAACATATGCATTACCACACACACTTATTTTGATGTATGTGTGTGTCTGATGAGAACACTTAAAATCTACTCTCTTGGCAATTTTAAGTGTAGAATACATTGTTATTAACTAGTCACCATGTTGCACAATAGATCTCTTGAACTTACTCCTCCTGTTGAACTGAAATTTTGTATTCTTTAACCAACATCTTCCCAATCAACCCCCACTCCACCCCACTACCAAGCTTCTGGTAACCACCATTCTATTCTGTTTCTAGACTTTTTTAAGTTAGACTTTTTAAGATTGCACATATAAGTGAAATCATGCAGTATTTGTTCTTCTGAGCTCAGCTTATTTTATTTAACATAATATCCTCCAGGTTTATCCATGTTTTCACAAATGACTTTTCTTCTTTTTTAAAGCAGAATAGTTTTCCAGTATGTGTGTATATTTATATACACACACAACAAAATGTGACATATGTATCTCTCACACACACATTTTATTTATCCATTCATCCACTGATGGACACTTAGGTTGAACTTAGGTTGATTCCAGTCTTAGCTATTGTTACTAATGTTGCAATGAACACGGAAGTGCAGGTATCTCTTTGACACACTGATTTCATTTCCACTGGATAGATACCCAGAAGTGGAATTGCTGGATCACATGGTTTTTTGTGGAACCTCCATACTGTTTTCCACAATGACTGTACTAATTTATATTCTCATCAATAGTACACAAGGGTTCCCTTTTCTCCACATCCTTGCCAACACTTGTTATCTTTCACCTTTTTGAATAATAGTCATTCTGACAGGTGTGAACATAGCTTGCTTTTGTATTATGAGTCAAGGGATCTTAGGAAGGTCGCCTTCTCACATTTTCCCCAGAATATCTCCCTTCTACAAACTCACTATAAATGTTTTATTTCTCAAGTGTCTGACACAATATCCAGTAGAAGTGGGTATGTGTGAGTAACTGCAATAATTCTTGGAAAGTACTGAGATGTATGAACTAGATGTCTGTCCTCAAGTCTTCAGAGATACAGATTATCCTCTGGAAACAAAGAGTACCCACAGTTTTGCCTGGATTGTGCTTTTCGGTTGAGAAAGGGGGTCTTGACAGAGAAGAGAGCCCATATGGCCTTGATTAAGGTGGGAGCAGATGATAATGGGAGGAGGTGCTGCCGGTGCCTTAAACACATGCTTACTCTCTCTACTGGGTAATCCAGCTTTGGTCCTGAGGGAGCTACTGCACTGATATTCAATGGTATAAAAACTAGTAATGGGGACGTGGTTTTCACCCCCACCTCCTCACTATTCCCAAAAGTTGGTCTAATTCTAAAACTACAAATCAGAACAACTTAACATTCAGTCAGTAACCCCAGGTCACATTCTTCATTCCAAAAGGCTGCAGCCTAGCCCTGTTCAATGCAGCTGTGTTATAGAAATATTTTCTTTAACACTTGTAAACTGCCTTTTTTCTAGAGTTTCCTTGTTGGTGACCTTATTTTGCCATCCAGTTTCAATGTAAATGCAGCACGGAAGGGGAGTGGGAGGGATGTCCTAGCCTGAGCCAAAGCCGGGCTCCAAGCCAGGATACAGATTCGTCTGGGCATGTCTGATGGGTTTGCCAGGAGTATCTCAGCATGAGGGATGGAGGAGGCCCATAGAAAATAACATCCTAAGTCAGTAGGTGTGGAGGGATGCATGCATCACAGGTATCAGAATCGCCAGGAAAACATTAAAAATGTGTGTACCCTGCAAATTACACTCCTGATTCTGATTGTGTGTGTACATGTGGGAACACTCTAGTGAGGAACCCTGCCTTAGCACCAAAATTGGCCCTGAGAGTTATACAGATCAGTCTGCACTAGAGGCCTGAGAGCTCAGAGAAAACAATGTGGCTTCTGTGCATAGCAAGTGTTCCCAAGCCACCGGCAGTGTGACCTTGCTACAGTGCTGTGAACACCAATAGCTTCAGTACTTCAGGTATAGTCTGCATCAGGATGCTTAAACTAGAAACCATGGACCACTGGGAGTTCAAGAATAGGCTGCAGGGGTCCATGAACTCCCGAAAATTGCATCAACTTACTGCGTATACGTTTGTGTTTCTGGGAAGAGATTCTATAGGTTTTGTCAGATTCTCAAAAGATAATGTAATCCTCAAAAGGTTAAGAACTACTGCCCTGGCAACTGCCAAAAACATACTGGGGAGAGCAGATTTTGTAAGATTCTGAGAATGCTATGATGGTAAATCTTGGCCAAAACCAGAAAAATGTTGCTTTTTCATCTAATGTGACTTATTTTTACCTCGAGGTATCAGTGACCTGGCAAAACATTCGTTATGTAAAATCACACCCATCTTACCCACGATTTAAGCCCACTTTAAATGCTTCCACCTCCTCCCTAGCCAAAATCATTGCGTCCTCACCTAAACCTTGTATATCTCCTTTGTAATAACACTTTTTACCTAGCATGAGTACATATATCATATCTCTTTTACAAACTATAACTTTTTTTTTTTTTTTTGAGACAGGGTTTTACTCTGTCACTCAGGCTGGAGTACAATGGCATGACCATGACTCACTGCAGCCTCAAACTCCTAGGCTCAAGCAATCCTCCTGCCTCAGTGTCCTGAGTAGCTGGGACTACAGGCATGTGCCACCATGCCTAGCTAATTTTATTTTATTTTAAGAAACAGGGTTTCACTATGTTGCCCAGGCTGGTGTCAAATTCCTGAGCTCAAGCAATTTTCCCACCTCAGCCTACTGGGATTACAGATAGGAGCCACCATGCCTGGCCAAAGTATAACCCTTGAGAGTAGGAATTATGTTTTATCCATCTTCTTTCTATCTTACAGTGTCCAGCATAGCATATTTACTTAGTTATCATTGGATGAGGAATGAACAAGTCATAAATCCATCCATCTGCCAGACCTTTTTACTCTCTCTACTAAAAACAACTAATCTTTTTTATTTATTATTATTATTTTTTATTTTTTGAGACAGGGTCTCACTCTGTCACCCAGATCTCGGCTTACTGCAACTTCCGCCTTCCGGTTCAAGCAATTCTCCTTTCTCAGCCTCCTGAGTAGCTGGGACTACAGATGTGCAGCACCATGCCTAGCTAATTTTTTATTTTTTATATTTTTTTGTATTTTTAGTAGAGTCAGGGTTTTGCCATGTTGTCCAGGCTCGTCTCAAACCTCTGAGCTCAGACAATCCACCCACCTCAGTCTCCCATGCTAGGATTATAGGCATGAGCTACTGTGCCTGGCCTAAAAACAACAAATCTTAATTCCTTGTAAATTATGTATTTTAAATATATTCCTTATAATCTCCATTGTCCTAGCCCATTTATTTACTTATTTACACATCATCCAATGTTTACCTGCCTTATCTGTTTACTTGGTTGCACACTGCTTGGAGGAACAGGATCCCATATAACCCACACTACGGAAACCTACATGCCTCTTGGGAAGAATGCACAGGGCTAACCAACGTGTCTGGTATTCTGGTGTATGTGCCTCACAGTACAGATACACCATGAGGAGATGTTTCATAAAACACAGACAGAACAGAGGCTGGTAGGAACAACAACAACAACAAAACAACTGCTAATGTAGGAATTAAGCAAAAGAAGCAAATCGTCAGGTTATGGAATTGGATTGCAGATAAACCAAATGAAGAGAAGCCTGAACCTGTCTGAAGAAGAGGGCCGACAAGACAACCCAGCCTCAGGGGGTAGAGCTCAGCAACAGTTCAGAGCTTTGGAACTAGCCGCATGCAGGTTTTGCAGGAGCTGCCAGGTTTTTTCTAACCCTATTACCGTATTTGGTTTGTTCCATATTTGTGTCAGGCTTTTCCTATGTTCAAAAAGACCTGACTGCAGCTATTACATGTAAAATGCTAAGAAAATCATTTTATGTACTCTGTTTTCAAAGTAGAACACAGAGTATTTTTAAACTGATCCGAGCACATTCCTGATTATCAAAGCAGCAGAGGCACAAAGATAGGGTGGCTTTCTTCTCTTTGTCTCCTTTTCTTCACAGTTTACTATTTGTTACTTATATATCCACTCACATGTCAACACACCCTTAATTCTGTACAGTCAGTGTCTCCAAAGGTCAGTGTGATCTTGGCGACCATTTCGGCTTACTGACTGAATTGTGTTACAGCATGATTATACGCAAGATGTTGATTAACTGATAATGGGCAGTCATAAATGTCAGGCCAACCATTCCACAGGCAGGGGTCAATGCAAGTGGTACAAGGCTACACCATTTAGTGGCTACATGGATAGTAGCTTAGCTAGTGATTTTAAATACACCACAACTACACAGAGATCAGCCCTAGGACTCAGGGTGATTTTAGAGTGAATGCAGTTAGATAAGTCAGATAATTTCACATTGCTCATGTAGCGTATCACAAGTTTATTTGTCATTCAACAAGCATGTATGGAGTGCCTATGTGTGGAAACCATCATTAAATGGAACAAAAGTCCTACCTATTGGAATGAAGTTTACATTCTAACAGAGAATAGTCCCATCTGGGCATCATCTGTCAATCCTGTGGTAGTTTTGCATTTTCTCTAAGTCTCAATTCTTGGAGGTTATTACCTTGCTTGCCCCTAGTATTTGTATCTCTGGCCCCCAGATGAGTTTGTTTTCAGCACCTCGGGTATTTGCAGAAGTAGGGTCTCTGCATTTCTGGACCCCAGGTCCAACCCAATCCTCTCTTATGTGTTAAAGAGGCCCCTTTCCTTACTACCTTAGGGGCTTCTTAAGCTCTTAGGCCCTGGCCATTGGGGGCTTGTTAGGCTCTGGCCCTCAGGGATCCCTGACTACTCCCAGAGACTTCTAGGACAGAGGGTAAGAAAATATGAGTGGGTCCAGCTTAACCCACTTACTTCCTAGATGAGGAAACTGAGACCAGAAAAGCAGAGTGACTTGCAAGTGTCACATGGAGGGACCTAGATGTGTCCCCTGCTTCTTCCTCTCAGCCTAGTACTTTTCTGTCACATTAAATGACATGCCCTGTGAGGTCTAACAAAAGCGGCAAAGGTGGCTGGAGAACAGAGGTGACTACAGCAGGATGCGTGATCAGATAGAGCTCATGCTTAAGAATAACTGTAGAGAGGACTGATTTCTTGTTAGACGGAAAATCTTGAGTACTCTGGTATCATATCTTCTTCATCACCCCAAACAGGATGAAATCAAGGCAAAGAAGCTGGTGTTGGGTGTCCTGAAAGCTACCGCAGATATAGGCCAGTCAATAGTTAAGTTATAATTTAAAAATCTTTGTTCCATCAACTCATCCATTTATATGTTTCCGTAATTGTTTACCCAGTTTACTAGGATGAGCCAATTTTGAAAGGGTCCAGTGTTGTCACAGCTGGGCTGGACTATGCTAAGAGGAAAGAATTTTTCTAGCTCTCATTCAATACTGGGACCAGGAACAACAGCTGCCTGAGCCAACAGTTCTGATGAATATGGGACAGAGAGAACTGAAACCATGGGAAGCTTGAGCTTGCTTACCATCTGAGAAAACCCTAACAAAATTTAAAACTTTAATAAGAAACTGTATGATCCAAGATACCAACACTCATTAGCTTTTAACCGTCCTTACCAACGAATCCATTAGCAATTAAACAACACCGTGGGTTTCGTGTTAGATTTAATTTCTTCAGGGTACCAATTTTATGGCTTGGGGCAAGTTCCTTAACTTTCCTGAGGCTTTTCTACCCATGAAGTGGAGATAATAAATCCTCTCTGATCTTCCTCTCTAGGTTGTGAAAATTAAATGAGCAAGCATATAAACACTTTTTATAAACTGTACAGCACTGTAAAAATTTAATTATCATCAATTAGCATTTAACTATAAAACATTCTTAAGCTCAATTTTAAATTTTAGATTTAGTAACAATATGAACTTGAAACTTTGCCTTGGGGGGCTAACATGCTACCAATGTCAATTTTTTTTTTTTTTTTTTTGAGATGGAGTCTTACTCTGTTGCCCAGGCTGGAGTGCAATGGCACGATCTCGGCTTGCTGCAACCTCCACCTCCTGGATCCAAGCAATTCTTCTGCCTCAGCCTCCCAAATAGCTGGGATTACAGGCGCCCACCACCATGCCCAGCTAGTTTTTGTATTTTTAGTAGAGCTGGGGTTTCACTATGTTAGCCAGGCTGATCTCAAATTCCTGACCTCGGCCTCCCACAGTGCTGGGATTACAGGCATGAACTGCCATGCCCAGCCCCAATGTCAATATTTTAAAATTCAAAGAAACAAAACAAATTGCTTCAGGTATAATCATGTGAATGAAAATAGTCATTCATTCATTCATTCATTCATTCTTTTTAAATAAATATACAATTTCTTTTCCTTATCACAGAGAAAGTTAAAAAGAGAGCCACTAGGGTGAGTTCATTTTACACACTTTATGGAGCAGATAAGGTATTGTTTACTCAATTGCTGAGTTCTAGAGGAGAACTCCAGTCTGAATTCTACTCAGTATTAACTGCCTATCCTTCAGAAGGCCTCACACTTGGATGACTGAGAAACTGTCTTCTTCCTTCAAACCCTGTACTTTTATTTTTTACCACGGAAATGTTTATTCCTCTGTCCCAAATTGCGTGAAAACCTTCTTTGCTGGCTGAGATAAGCAAAGCTTTGCCACTTTTGGTAGCTTTAATCAAAAACTGATTCTACAGATTTGGCTGTCCAGACAAGTTGACTGATGGAAAGATATTTATTAACATGCACAGGACTGAGGGATACCTGTATATGATGCAATAATTCTTAAACCCACATCTGCCAACCTTTAGGACAAAATTAACATTATTTTATTTTATTTTTTATTTTCAAAACTGTACCCTGTGCAATACCGCCCTTGGGTGTTAGTGGAGAAAATGAACACATTGTAACAAATAAAATATTACAGAACAATAGTGTTCACTAATAAAAATGAGAACCCACAAAACAGTCTTATTGCCAAACTGCTGGGGAGAAGCAGTCCTTTAACCACTAAGACTGGGACACAGTAGAAACAAACTCTTCCAAGCAAGGTAGGATGGCGCGTGCCTGCAGTCTCAGCTGTGCGGGAGGCCGAGGTGGGAGGATAGTTTGAGCCCAGGAGCCAGGAGTTGGAGGCTGCAGTGAGCTATGATTGTGCCACTGCACTTCAGTCTGGGTGACAGAGCTAGACCCCATCTCTTAAAAAAAAAAAAAAAGGAAAGGAAAGAAAGAGACTTTTCTTAAGGGACGTAGGAGCTGGTACAGGGAAGAAAGGCTGGAGGAGGAAAACAGCAAGCTTTCTTAGGAGCAAATGATTTCCCAGCCAGGCCTACAAAAGGTTCTCGAGTATGGTAATGAGCCAGAACTGCTTTGATGACTGCAGATGCGTCAGGTCATATTTGATACTTAAGTGGTATAGTCCAACTTTAAATCTCTAACTGAAGACCTCCCTGTTTAACTTTCCCACCAGACTTACCTGATGTTATGACCCTCATTTTCCTAAATAGGAAAAGGCCTATATTATTGTAAAACGTAAATAAAACTAATCTAGTCCATATATACAAATCACAGTGACCGAGAATATGTATTATAAACAAATGCATGCATACATACAAATACGCACACACACAGTATATACACACACTCACATGTGTATATCCATGAACTTACAGGCCCTTCCGAAGATCTGACAAACATAATAATCTACTGGCCAAAATACAGAACCAGTCCACTAGGCGTCCTTAAAATAAGAGTGTACTCTAGTTTTTCTTCAAGCCTCCACAAAGTTTTGCATTGCTATCAAAATATTTTTGGAAATTCTGTAATGTTTCTCCTTTTCCCTTGGCTTCTTATTTCTGGCAAGGACTAAACCCCAAAATATCTTTCCTCTGGGACACTGAAATAACTGTCCCAATGCAGCTGCCAGAGCTATAGCTATTCAGAGATTTGAGACAGATTTCCAAGGAAGGCCACTTGTAATTTTAATTGTTTGAGTCAAAAGACCAACTTTCTGAGATATTCAAAGAACAGGTGTATGAGAATTTTTAGTCTTTCTGGATGCTCTCATTTTCGTTCATGATTCTATCTGCTGTTTCACTTCTGTTTCATCCCTCCTTTTGTCTTCATCCCGCCCATCCTCTGGGTTTTATTTTAGACCTACAAAAAAAGTCAGCCACCCTCCTCCCTCCCAGTGCTCTGAAGTCGTATTTCTCCTCTGCCGACTGCTCAAAAACTTTCTTGTTATAATGATGCCACAGAATTGGGGTCTTTGTACCCAACACCACCTCCCTCAAGTTTAGGCCAAGGAAGAAGGTGTATCTGGTAGATAAAGGGAGAAAGCAAGCTGTCGCTGCCAACAAGCACGGCTGCTTGACCAGCCCAAACTGAGAGGCTTCCTGCAGATGAATAAGGTTCAGCCCATCACACAGCACACAGGAACCTTTCCTGTGCTTATGCCCAAGTTACTCACCTTTAGTTCAGTGCTTCTCATCTCTGGAAGTTGTTTTTAAAAATATCTTTGTAAAAAAAAATTTTTTTTTTAACGAAACCTTTATTTAAACCCATTGAACCAAATCTCTGGGCCTCGGCCTGAGCGTTGCAATTTTTTTAACAGCTCCCAGATGATTCTATTGTGCAGCAGGGTTAAGAACCACTGATTGAGATTCCGCTCGTGGAAGTTATCCAACCCCGAGCTTACTCCCTTCCTTCCAAATACACCCCAGGAGATTCCTCTGCCTGTTCTCACACTAAAGATTTCTGGGAGCCAGGAAATAAAAGTAAGGCGGCCTAGGGAATGCAGTTAGTTTTAGAAAGGAAGAGGGTTGAAGAGAGGGGGTGCCACAGAGTGGAGGAGGCTGTGTTTGTGACTCTCTCCCTACCCCTCTGTGGACATGGGCTGCACACAGCTGGTGTAGATAAAGCTACCACCTCTCTCGAGGACTGGGCCTCCGAGGATTTGAGGATGAGATACTATAAGTGTCAGCATGTTCAGTTACTTTCCTGCTGGGGTGGGAGAAGGGAAATCATAAGTGCTGGAGGATGCTGGAGACTTGAGAACTGTGATGCAGAGACTTTGGGGAGAAGAACATGATCCCCAGCCAGCAAGAACAATTTAGAAATTAAGCCGGGTGTGGTGGCTCAAACCTGTAATCCTAGCACTTTGGGAGGCCAAGGCAGGAGGATTGCTTGAGGCCAGGAGTTTGCAACTAACATAGCAAGACCTCATCTCTACAAACAATACAAAAATCAGCCATCCCCAGCCAGCAAGAACAATTTAGAAATTAAGCCGGGTGTGGTGGCTCAAACCTGTAATCCTAGTACTTTGGGAGGCCAAGCCAGGAGGATTGCTTGAGGCCAGGAGTTTGCAACTAACATAGCAAGACCTCATCTCTACAAACAATACAAAAATCAGCCAGGCAAGGTAGTGCACACCTGTAGTCACAGCTACTTGGGAGACCGAGGTGGGAGGATTGCTTGAGCCCAGGAGTTGGTGGCTGCAGGGAGGTGTGATTGAACCACTGTACTCCAGCCTGTGCAACAGAGACCTTGTCTCAACAACTAGAAAATTAAGTTCCACCCATGCCAAAGAATTAGGATACAGTAATGATATGATTTTCCATGCAGAACCCAGCTTGAGATCCACACAGCTTCTGCGGTGACGCATCCACAACGGCCAGAGACTCTGCTAGCCAGGGAGGAAGCAGCTCTCAGAGCCCAACCCACATGGTCCCTTCAGACCCTCCAACTGTTCCCTGTGCAGTTAGGAAATAATAAAGAAGTCCCTTCTTGGGGTCCAGAGCTTAAACGAACCCCCAGAAATTCTAGACACCCCCGGGTTGCTTAGGCAACTGGTGGGCACCATCCAACACTTCCAGGCCAGTGACTGTGCTGGGAGAGTGGCTTGCCCTGCTGCTCAGCTTTTGCTCAGAGAATCCTGGCTATCTGCCTGCCTGCCTCTGGCACGTTCACAGCTGCTGTTGCGCTCTTGGCTTTTTCTGTCTAGAGGTCTCCCTGCCTCCACCCCTCTTTTTTTCCCCTCTCTCTCCCCAGATGTCTCAGTGTTTATGTGGGAAAGCATGTTCGTACAGCCTGTTAGAGACTTTCGAAGTCATGCCTTCCCCTGCAGCTTTGGGAGTCCACCATGTCTAAGCAGTGTGTAAAGGGGACTGAACAGGAAGGTGTATTTTGCATTCTCCGGGTAGAGTTGCTAAATGCAACTCTGGGTTTCCCCTGGCACTGTTCTCTGATTTGTGAGCATCCAAAACTCAGGTCCTTGCCCTCAAAACAACCATCAGCAGCCAGAATAATGCAAATGTGCAATATGGCTGAGTTCCAGCTATGGAGGAGCAAGGGTGTTTTACATTTTCTTGTCCAGTGAAAATCCTCCCCATTCCTGCAACCTTGGTGCCTCCAACTTAATGATGTTCCATTACCTGGAATTTGGGGTGTGTTTCTCTTCTTTTTTTCCAAAATAAATTCAAGCAAAGACCAAATGCAAGTGAGTGATCTCAGATAATGAACTGCCAGGGCTCGTGACAGATGCTGTCCCACCATCAAACCAGCATGCGTCAGTCCGTGCTGGTCACCACTGCTTCTTCCTGTGGTCAAGCCAACCAGCCCGACTCCCCTGGGGCTGGGAGGGCCCTTAAAGCTTCAGGATAATATTGGCAAATGTGTGCTCCTCCCAGCTTTAAGAAGAGGTTTTTTTTTTTTTTTTTAATAAAATTAATTCATGCAATCTACTGCATTTGCACTTTAATCCAATAGTCAGACCAGGACACGCCTGAAAGGCTGAATCTGATGTAGCTTCAAAAGGTGTCAGAGCAATCACATATGTAGGATGGGGAGCGTGACTGCCCTAAAGGTAAATCTTCCTCCTGGAGGAAACTGGTAGGAAATACCCTGCCTAGAACAAATACTCCTGCTGCAGGGATTTCTTGCCATTTTCATTTTTAGAAACCAGAAAAACATGACATGTAAAAAAGGCCCCAGTTCTAACCATCTTACTCATACCTGGCCACAGGCAAAACTAAGAAATGGGCCAGGAAGGTAAGGCCAGGTTTTCAGCCCCTGTCTGCACCAACGGCAAGGACCCAATCAGTGCCACCCTACTCCTCAGCCCAGGGTAGACTAAAGCAGCTCTGGAGCACATGCATTACTGAAATCTCTTTATACAGGACAGCAGAGCAGAGAAATCAGAGAAGTATGTCATGGAGTCAATAGAATAATCGTTACAATAATAGTAATGGCCACTAGGATTCTTGTCCTACTTCTGCACTTTATAGGCTTTGTGACCTTGGGCAAGTCATTTACGTTTTCTCTTTGTTCACCTGTAACATTGTAACACTGTCATAATTATCTATTCTGCCCTTGTCCCAGGCTGGTCTTAAGAGCAGGATGAAGCCAGGCAGTGTCTCAGGCCTGTAATCCCAGCACTTTGGGAGGCCACTTCAGGTGGATCACCTGAGGAGTTCGAGGCCAGCCTGGCCAACATGGTGAAACCCCGTCTCTAATAAAAATACAAAAAATTAGCCAGGCGTTGTGGCGGATGCCCGTAATCCCAGTTACATGGGAGGCTGAGGCAGGAGAATCACTTGAAACTGGGAGGCAGAGGTTGCAGTGAGCCAAGATCGCGCCACTGCACTCCAGCCTGAAAAACAAGAGCGAAACTCCATCTTAAAGGAAAAAAAGAATCAACCCAAATGTCCATCAGTGACAGACTGGATTAAGAAAATGTGGCACATATACACCATGGAATGCTATGCAGCCATAAAAAAGGATGAGTTCATGTGCTTTGTAGGGACATGGATGCAACTGGAAACCATCATTCTCAGCAAACTATCGCAAGAACAGAAAACCAAATACCGCATGTTCTCACTCATAGGTGGGAATTGAACAATGAGATCACTTGGACACAGGAAGGGAAGCATCACACACCGGGTCCTATTGTGGGGAGTGGGTAGGGGAGAGGGATAGCATTAGGAGATATACCTAATGTAAATGACGAGTTAATGGGTGCAGCACACCAACATGGCACATGTATACATATGTAACAAACCTGCATGTTGTGCACATGTACCCTAGAACTTAAAGTATAATAAAAAAATTTAAAAAAAAAAAACTGGATGAGATTGTATGATCGAAGTTTTTTTGAAAAGATAAAAGTTTATTTGTAACCTATTTAGAATATTTATTCTTATTAAGACTACTTAACACCAAATGGGTATTTCAAAACAGATACCACACCTAAATATTATACCTGTGGACAATATCTTAGTTATCTACTGATGACTAAATATGCAGAATCTGATGAGTGCATCTGTCATGCTGTATTTTTCTTGTAATATTCCAAACTGTTACTGGGGATATGCAAATAGCCTCACTGCATAAAACCCATGATCATGGCATTTGCTAAAGTGGGCTTCTACCTTGTGATGTGGTGTAGTTTCAAGGGTCCCTAAGGAGTGCTCTGCACAACTCTGAGTGGGTGGTACAAGTCTTTAACTAGAACACATAAAAATTATATCTATTCTCATGGAATGCAGCTATCTCTGTGATTTGTGAATAGGCTGCTCAATGAGTTCAGAAAAACATTTCCCTTCAGCTCCAGCTGGCGAGATGTCAAGATTGAAAAACACATTTTCTAACTCTCCTTCTTGCCCCAATTGGGATAGATGACCCTAATTCTCACCACCCCATTTCCTTAAGCCATTAGCAGTGATTGAATCGCTGCCCATCCCAGTGAGCCTCATACAGATGATTTTAATGCACAGAAGCACCCATAATAGAGAGAACTATGTTGTGAAACTTCAAATTTACTTTTAATTCCATCTTTGACAGACCAAATTGAAGCCGTGCGTTATACTTTGATATGGCCACTTAACGCTAGCTGGAAATTCAGGCCCCCTCTAGTTTGTAAAAGTTTTCCTCTCCCATTAGCCTCAGATCAGACAGAGGCATCTCCTTTTCTATCTTAATGGCTTTCAGTCCACAGAATGAGTTTGTCTGGCCTGGGAGAGGGTATAGAAAGAACAGTCAGAAGCTAGTGTCCCTGAAGAATTGGGGATCCAATAGTAGAGATGAGACTGCGAAGTGTCCTCTTACTGAGCATGCATTCACCATGCATTTGTTAAGTACTACGGAGCAAGGAAGGAGTTTCAAGAGACACACAAATACATCACAAGCAAAATTCACTCGTTCTTAACTGACCAGGCATCATTTATTCTGCTATAAGTTTTTAGAGAAAGAAAAGTTAATAACAGCAACATCACTATTGATTATTATCTCTCTTTATCCTCACAACAAATCCATGAGGTACCTATGATCCTGATTTTATAGATGAGGTAATGGGAGGTTTAGAAAGATTGGGTACATTGCCCAATATTCCACAAGTATTCGGTGGCAAAGCAAAATTCTCACACTAATTTATCTCCTAAGTCTTTACTCTTAACCAGTACACTTGGCTGCCTTGCAGAGTCAGGGAACCGTTGAGAAGTTGAGGTTTGAATTGGCTCTTGAAGGCAGTCTATGGTTTGGATCACCTTGGATTGAGGTAAAAGGAGAGGCAGTGTCATTCAAACTGTCTAGATTATATCCCCAGAGCTTGGAACACTGCCTAGTATATGGTAGAAGCTCAATACCTATTGAACGAATGAATGGGTGGATGGATGAGAAGAAGCATCAATAGAGTCATGGAGATGGGGTCAGAGTCATGGAAATGGGACCAGAATGGAGAGCAAGGGTTGGGAAAGGGAAAATGAGAACCTGGAATGGAAAGAGAAGTCAAGAGACCAGTTTGAAGCACAGTGTTCATTCTGGTTGGGAGTAGGAGCTCAGGTCACCTAAACCTGGTGGATCACTTGATGGAAGGGTGAGAAGTCTAGATTTCGTTCTATGGATTATTGTCAAGTTAATTTCTAAAGAGATGCCCAATAAGGTGAAAGCCATTATTTTGAAGGATTAATCTGGTTCTGACATGCAGTGGGGGCTAGAAGTGGAGGGACCAGAGACCATGGGACCAGACAATAAGCGTATTGATCAGGTGAGAGCACAGCGGAACATGCCTGGGAGGACCTGGGAGGCTCTGACTGGGAAGCTAGGGTAAGAGTCAAACAGACTTGTGTCTTCATTAAAGAGACAAGAGAGTTGGGCATCCAAATATGACTGAATCATTTACAGCAAGTAGAGGACAGCAGGGAAACATGCAAGCTATCTTCCTCACAAGAGCACCTAGATACAGAGATAATTTGAAAATAGTCAGCTCAGTCTCACTACACAAATAATAATTACTTTAAAAGTTTTTGGTCATCAGGCCAAAGGAATCAGTCACTGGTCTAATAAAGTGATTACAAATGCTTTTAATGATCTTCATTGGCCTAGAGAAAAAAAACCCTCAAATTAGAGCAGTTCCTTCCTCAAACTTAGGTGCATCCTCTTGCTAATAAGAGTCAAGATCCGTAAAGCAGCCCTTACATGGAAACTTCCCCAGCCACATGGCAAACTTTGGTGAGAACAATGGCAGAGCACACTCCTTTTCAGGAAGTACCACAGTGAGTTCACACCAGGTACACAGAAATGAGTGGTTCACAAATATATGCTGCCTTGACTTACTAGTAACTGAAAGAGCTTCCTCCTTATGTCCTAAACCAAGTTGACACTTAGCTGCTTCCATAAATGCTCAAAGAATGACTGGAACTCCAAACATTTGTGTTCCAACATCAGTACTCAGACTATACTTTGATCACATACACCCATAGGGATTTTGTCTTTAATAAATACACCTAAAACAATAATAATAATAAAAAGAAATGCACCTTACGGTTGTTGGATGTTGGTAGTGCTCTATGATCTGAAGATTTGAAACTGCATATATTTAGATGTCCATCCAATCATTCAACGAATGTTTACTGTGTGCCTACTACAAACCAGGCACTGTTTATGGCACTAAAAATATGTCAGTGAATAACAAAGGCAATCCTGCCTTTGTGGAGGTTACCTTCTAGTAGAAGGAGACAGATAATAGCTAATAAACATAACAAATAAGTAAATTCATAGGTTGGAAACTGATATGTGCAATGAAGAAAAGCAATAGAGTGTAGAGGCTGGGTGTGATACCACAATTTTAAATAAGATGGTCAAAGCAGGCATTGATTAAGATGTGACATTGATGAAAGACCTGAAGGAGACCATTGTCTATGTTGCTACTTATACTTACATTTAAAGTCCTTCCTAAAACATCAGACTTAAGACAAAACCAATGCATCAGCTTATATCTGGTATAAGCAGAATTGGGGACTTGCTCTCTTATCATGAAACTAATCAGACACATATTTTATCCGTTTGCATTTAATAACAAAAGCAATTAGAAAACCTAATTTTCTGAGGCAGAATGTGTTAAAATACCATCCCCCAAATCCTTTTGGTGTAACAAAGTTCCCCTTGTTAAAACTCTGGCCCTACTTGTTGGTGCCACTCTCTCTCAGGTACCATTCTTTCTCTGAAGACAACAATAACAACTGCTCTCTTACCAAGATTAAGAACAGAAACCAAATTTTTGTAGGTGATAAATAGCCAGCAGCGAGTCTAAGCATTAATCCAGTAGTGTATGAATAAGTTATGAAAATTCTCTTTGCCAGAAGAAAATCAGCTGTCTCACTGCTCACCTATCAGCATTTATTTCCTACTAGGTACTATATTTATGGCTCCTATCTAGAAGAAAAAGAAGCTGGGAACAATTCAAGCTTAAGTGCATATTGTTGAAACTATAAATCTCTATTCCAGATTCTAAGCTATTATCATGTACTTATTTTCAAGACTTTCAGATTCCAGTGTTTCTCAAATGTAGAAAATTATCTTTCAAGTCAGCAGGTCAGGGTTTGATCTTGAACAGAACCAGTTTAGAGAAAGTTCCCATGGGGAGTTTTCAAGATTCCTGAAATACAACACATGTCTGAGAAAGCAGAAAGTCCACAGCAAGTTTCTGTTACATGGATTACAACTGAGTTTGTGAGTGGTTGGTGTTGACTGCTACTAAGTAGCCTTGCTCAAAGATTCTTCCCCAGGCCTCATGTGGTGGCTCATGCCTGTAATCCCAACATTTTGGGAGGCCAAGGTGAGCAGATTGCTTGAGCTCAGGAGTTCGAAACCAGCCTGGGAAACATGGTGAAACCCTATCTCTATAAAAAATACAAAAAATTAGCCAGGCATGGTGGTGTGCACCTGTAGTGAGGTGGGAGGATGGCTTGAGTCTGGGAGGTGGAGACTGCAGTGAGCTGAGATCGTACCACTGCACACCAGCCTGGGCAACAGAGCCAGATCCTGTCTTAACAAACTTATGAAGATTCACCCAACACCACCCCACGTGTCTACCTCCTGCCTGCATGCCTCTGGCTGCTCGGCTGTCTGCACTTCTGACTTTGCTCAACACGGCTCTGGCCTTTGCCAATCACGAGCTGCCAAGACTAGAGTGTGTGGCTGAAACACTTGAACACTCATGTGAAAGAAACTCAACTTCTGCTTTTGGGTAATTTGCTGACATTTGCTTTATTTCCTTTTCTCCTGTTAAGCAATTCTGTTTGCACAGAAAAATATAATCAAGAAGTGATTTTCTTAAGCAAACACATAAAAGCAATGATAATAAACTAAATGATGACAAACTTTTACAGAACCTACTCTGTGCTCAGAGTACACACTTGGCAATGTGTTGTGAGCCCTTTCAGAAGAGAAATGATAAAGAACTTAATTTTTTTAAAACTGTCTTTACAAACAAAAAGAGCATAGTTTCACTGTGATTTGAACTGACAAGAAGTACTTCTTGTTTCAGGTGAAAATACTTTGGACCACTGGGCACATTAGGTATTGAAATGTCAGGTTAACACTGAATACTCCTGTTTATTTTCTCCCTCTTTTGGCAGATGCTCAATTCCAAGGCTTGGTTGAGAGCTAATGTATCCTGTTCAAGTACAGCACACACACACAAAATGGACACTTTCTTTCATAGGAAAGTTCGACATATAAACACTTTCCCTTTGACCTGTCCATTCTCCAGGCTTCATGACTTTCTATATTCACCAAGCAGCCCTGTATCTCACCATAACCTTGACCATCCTCTTTTACTGCGTAGGCAAATTAACTGTGACAAGATGAAGTGACTTTGCCCAAGACCCAAGTACAGGTGTCAGTACCAGACTAGAACTCAGGTCTCTGGCTCCAGGCTAGTACTCTTTTGTCCAAAGTTATGCGAGTAATTAACAAAAGGTGAAATGATTTTCCCTGCTTTCCAGCTTCCAACACCCGGCTTCCCCATCTTCTCTCACCTCCTTCAACGAGAATGTTTTACTGCCATAACACGCATTTGTATCCAGTGTCTCTTTAAAGTCGTCTGGTTGAGTGCTGCCTTCCCTTGCATGCAGGGCTGATATTCAAAATATTTCACAACTTGGGTGGCTTAGGCACTGACCAATCAGAAGGAACACTGGTTTCCTGCTGGATCAAGGAGCTGGAGGCTCCCTTCCCGCCCTGCAATGGATCCCCTTAGCTGCAAGTGTGTGAGGAAGTCAGAGGAATCCCCGGAAGCCCTGCTTAGAGGCAGTTTCAGAAGGGAAACTTGTGAAGGGCCCAGGCTTCTGTCATTTTTGCACCATATGTACAACCCTTCTTGTTTATTATTCACTCAGCAAATATTGATTAAGTACCTACAATGTTTAGAACCTTATGGGAAAAACAAAGTCAATAAGACATGCCCTTATGCCTACTTTATTTCCTGGTATAATAGATAAGAAATGTACATCAATAGCTATAATTGAAATAGATTATAGCTATAATTGAAATATAGCCATAATTGAAATAGCTATAATAGAATGTTGTTTGTTTTTGAAGATAGGTCCAGGAAAATGGGTTTGGCAGTTGGAAAAAAAAATAAAGAAGGATTCTTTCTGGTTGTAGATCATAGAAGGCTTCCCGGAGGGCTCGTTTCAGCTGTGGCTCTTCAAGGGTGGGGAGGATTTGGTGAGGAGGAGCTAAAATAGACAAGCAGTCCAGGCTGCGGGAAGAAGATAAGCCGCATTCACAGGTAGGAAGTGATAGGGCAGATAAAGGTGACAGCAGCCGTCCAGCCCGGCTAGACTGAAGAGCACGCTGGTGCACCTGCACAGGTGTCAGCACTGAGTAGGTATAGCAGACAGGTAAGAGAGGGGTCCACTGACCACAAGCTCCCCAGCAGCACTCCCAGGCAGCCCTCTCATTTCTACAACTATCCAGGCACCCTTCTCCCCGGTTCTGACCATGCTAGAGAACAAACAGGCACTTGCCAAGCAGTGTAAGGGATTACATGCCCTTTCTGGGCTCTGAGGGGCCTGGGAAGAATTGGCAATTGAAGGCTGCGCCCAGAATCACTGCCTGGGAACAGCAGGCATTCTCTCAGGCTACTTGGAGGCAGCCCAGTGATGGGTCTGGCTGTAGTCCAATCTGGCTCCTGAGCCAGGATGGAGTATGTGGCAGTGGGTGGTGGGCGCTCCCTAGTTCCTAGCACTGACTCCATTGAGCCTGTAGGTGGGGAAGGGGAGGGTTGGTCAAAGGTAGATGCCAAAAAAGGGGTAAGTCAAGAACACTGGAAGACGTCATTTGAGAAGAATGAGTGATTCTCAGACTGTTGTAGATAAAATGGAGAAAGAGATAAAAGGTTGCTTTTCCCATCTTCCATAGTATTTAAAGATCCGTCATGATTTAGTTCAATAAGAGAAACTAGCAACATGCTAATTGGAAAAACCAGGGGCTCTGGAGTTCACTGATCTGGTCCAAGTCTCTTCCTTGTCAAGTGGAAAGGGCATCCTGTTTACCAAGAAATGATGCAATGGCAGGGAGAGTCCACAGCTTCAAAATGAAGTCTAGGAAAAAGGAAGTTAGTGAGTAATAATTTGTTGGTGCTTCTCTACCATGATGCAAGAAAGATGGTGCTCTGTTCTCCATGATGGGTAGAATCTTTGTTTGGTTGGTTGGTTTTGTTTTTTGTTTTGTGACAGGGTCTCACTCTGTCACCCAGGCTGGAGTGCAGTAGCAGGATCTCGGCTCACTGCAGCCTCAACCTTCTAGGCTCAAGCAATCCTCCTACCTCTGCCTCCCAAATAACTGGGATGACAGGCATGCGCCACCACACTCAACTAATTTTTGTATTTTTTGTAGAGATGGGGTTTTGCCATATTGCCCAGGCTGGTCTCAAATTCTTGAGCTCAAGTGATCCACCCACCTAAGCCTCCCAAAGTGCTAGGATTACAGGTGTGCACCACCATGCCTAGCTCAACTGGTAGAATCTTAAACAGAAATACTTGTCCACAAATGCAGACAGGATAAGTAACTGCCCTTGTCTGAGCACCATATTCCCTGGGAACAGCAAACTCCCTTTGTTCTTTTTCTACTCCCACCAACCCACCTTCTAATCTGCAACTCAGTTTCCTGAGTGGACTTGCTTTAGAGCATCCTTATCTATAAATAGCCACAGTTTTCAAGAAAGCCTTGGTCTTATTGCATTGTTTTTAAAATTGGATTCTTAAATAATATTTTCAGAGGTCCACGAATTCTTTAGAAGAATTTTTAAACATGGCATTTTCATTTTAAAGATAATATAACCTCATCGTCTCAGCCCAAAATCTCCTTAAGCTGATAAGCAACTTCAGCAAAGTCTCAGGATACAAAATCAATGTGTAAAAATCACAAGCATTCTTACACACCAATAACAGACAAACAGAGAGCCAAATCATGAGTGAACTCCCATTCACAATTGCTTCAAAGAGAATAAAATACCTAGGAATCCAGCTTACAAGGGATGTGAAGGACCTCTTCAAGGAGAACTACAAACCACTGCTCAACGAAATAAAAGAGGACACAAACAAATGGAAGAACATTCCATGCTCATGGATAGGAAGAATCAATATCGTGAAAATGGCCATACTGCCCAAGGTAATTTATAGATTCAGTGCCATCCCCATCAAGCTACCAATGACTTTCTTCACAGAACTGGAAAAAACTAAAGTTCATATGGAACCAAAAAAGAGCCCGCATTGCCAAGACAATCCTAAACCAAAAGAACAAAGCTGAAGGCATCATGCTACCTGACTTCAAACTATACTACAAGGCTACAGTAACAAAAACAGCATGATACTGGTACTAAAACAGATATATAGACCAATGGAACAGCACAGAGCCCTCAGAAATAATACCACACATCTACAACCATCTGATCTTTGACAAACCTGACAAAAACAAGAAATGGGGAAAGGATTCCCTATTTAATAAATGGTGCTGGGAAAACTGGTTAGCCATATGTAGAAAGCTGAAACTGGATCCCTCCCTTATATCTTATACAAAAATTAATTCAAGATAGATTAAAGACTTAAATGTTAGACCTAAAACCATAAAAACCCTAGAAGAAGACCTAGGCAATACCATTCAGGACATAGGCATGGGCAAGGACTTCATGTCTAAAACAGCAAAAGCAATGGCAACAAAAGCCAAAATTGACAAATGGGATCTAATTAAACTAAAGAGCTTCTGCACAGCAAAAGAAACTACCATCAGCGTGAACAGGCAAACTACAGAATGGGAGAAAATTTTTGCAATCTACTCATCTGACAAAGGGCTAATATCCAGAATCTACAAAGAACTCAAACAAATTTACAAGAAAAAAACAAACCACCCCATCAAAAAGTGGGCAAAGGATATGAACAGACACTTCTCAAAAGAAGACATTTATGCAGCCAACAGACAATGAAAAAATGCTCATCATCACTGGCCATCAGAGAAACGCAAATCAAAACCACAATGAGATACCATCTCACACCAGTTAGAATGGCAACCATTACAAAGTCAGGAAACAATAGGTGCTGGAGAGGATGTGGAGAAATAGGAACACTTTTACACTGTTGTTGGGACTGTAAACTAGTTCAACCATTGTGGAAGACAGTGTAGTGATTCCTCAAGGATCTAGAACTAGAAATACCATTTGACCCAGCTATCCCATTACTGGGTATATACCCAAAGGATTATAAATCATGCTTCTATAAAGACATACACATGTATGTTTTTGCAGCACTATTCACAATAGCAAAGACTTAGAATCAACCCAAATGTCCATCAATGATAGACTGGATTAAGAAAATGTGGCACATGTACACCATGGAATACTATGCAGCTATGAAAAAGGATGAGTTCATGTCCTTTGTAGGGACATGGATGAAGCTGGAAACCATCATTCTCAGCAAACTATCACAAGGACAGAAAATCAAACACTGCATGTTCTCACTCATAGGTGGGAATTGAACAATGAGAACACTTGGACACAGGAAGGGGAACATGACACACCAGGGCCTGTCGTGGGGTGGAGGGAAGGGGGAGGGATAGCATTAGGAGATATACCTAATGTAAATGATGAGTTAATGAGTGTAGCACACCAACACGGCACATGTATACATATGTAACAAGCCTGTATGTTGTGCACATGTACCCTAGACCTTAAGGTATAATTTGAAAAATAAAGATAATATAACATTTTTAACACAAGTGTTGCCACCTTTTTACAGAGTACTGCCACATAATATCAATGCCTATGCTGCATTTTCATTCATGACTGTTTTGATCAAGTGACCTAAACTAAAGTCTCCTAATGGAAGTTTGAATGCAGTGTTTCTCAAATTGGGACATATTCAAGAGTTTACCAGTTCTTACGTGTGAGAAATACTTCCTATTATAAATAATCTGACAAACTGATTTACACATCAGTCTCTTATAAGTTTGGCTATTATGAATTGATCCTTTCTAGTTTAATCTCCTTGAGCACAGGGCCCAGTAGTTATTGGATCTGTAAAGCTGAGGATCAGATCTGTGGTGTCTGTATCAACAAATTGCCAGTCAGTGAAGCAGCCAGCCAGATGGTCTCCTCCTGAAAAGCCCTACTCTCTTCTATGTGACAGATGGATTGCAATTAGTTAATCAGACAGACTAATCTTAGGTTTGAAATAGAAGACTTTTCTGATCCTGAGTAAGTCCCTTAATCTCTGTTCTCAACTTTGCAGAATACAGGCAACAAACTACTACCTATCACATGGGGATGTTGTGCTAATGATTTCAGGCTTTCTGCCATGCTGAGCTGTCTGGCCCTGCTCCTGATACAGTGCTCTAAGGAGTTTGCAATTTGCCAAGAGACCAATTCAGTGAGATGAGAGAGGCATAAGAAAGAATGTTTTGGAAAAGTCATCCCTGAGGTCTGAGGTTTAGTAGGGGTGGAACTGTGAAAATCTTCTTCAGGTGATGCTAGAACAACTGAACATCCACATGCAAAAAAATTAATCTAGATACAGACTTTACACTCCTACCAAAAATTAACTCAATAGGGATTATAGACCTCAATGTAAAATGCAAAACTATAAAACTCCCAGAAGATAACATAGGAGAAAACCTACATGACCTCGGGTATGACAATGACTCTTTAAAAACAACACCAAAGTCATGATCCATGAAACAAATAATTGCTAAATTGAACTTCTTCAAAATTAAAACTTCTGCTCGGTGAAAGACACTATCAACAGAATAAGCCAGGCATAGTGGCTCACGCCTGTAATCCTAGCACTTTGGGAGGCCACGGTGAGAGGATTATTTGAGGCCAGGAGTTCAGGACCAGCCTGCGCAACATAATGAGACCCCATCTCTATTACAATAATTTAAAAAAAAATAAGAATGACAAAACAAGCCACAAAGAGAAAATATCTGCAAAAGCCACATCTGATAAAGGATTGTTATCCAAAATATAAAAAGAATTCACAAAATGCAACCATAAAGAAACAAATGACCAAATTAAAAAATGGACCAAAGACTTTGACACCCACCAAGGAAAATATACAGATGGCAAACAAGTATACAAAAAGATGCTCCACATATGTCATCAGGGAAATGCAAATTAAAACAACAGAGATACCACTACACATCTATTTGAATGGTCAAACTCTTGAACACTGAAAATATAAAATGCTAGCAAGGATGTGGAACAACAGGAACTCTTGTTCATTGCTGGTGGGAATGCAAAATGGTACAACCACTTTGGAAGACACTTTGTCGGTTTCTTACAAAACTAAACATACTCTTACCATATGATCCAGCAATCACACTCCATGATATCTACCCAAAGGAGCTGAAAACTTATGTCCACACAAAAACCTATGCACAGATGTTTATAGCAGCTTGATTTATAACTGCCAAAACTTAGAAGCCACCAAGATGTCCTTCAGTAGGTGAATGAATAAATAAGTTGTGGCATATCCAGACAATGGAATGTTATTCAGCACTAAAAAGAAATGAACTATTAAGCCACAAAAAGACACAGAGGAACCTTAAATGCATATTAACAAGTGAAAGAAGCCAATTTGAAAAGGCTATATGCTGTATGATTCCAACTATATGATATTCTGGAACAGGCAAAACTTGAAGAGAGTAAAAAGATCAGTAGTTGCTAGGGTTTGGAAGGAAGAAGGAATAATAGGTGAGAACACAGAGGATCTTTAGGACAGTAAAAATACTCTGTATGATACTATTGTATCATAATTTACAAAGTATATATAATTATACACTTGTCCAAACCACTAGAATGTACAACACTGAAAGTGAGACCTAACGTAAACTATGCACTTTGGATGGTAGTGATGTGTCAATGTAGGTTTATCACTTGTAATAGATACCACTCTGGTGGGGGATGTTGATAGTAAGGGAGGCTGTGCATGTGTGGAGGCAGGGGATATATGGAAAATCTGTACTGTCCTCTTAATTTTGCTATGAACCTAAAACTGCTCTTTAAAAAATCTTACCCGGGGCCGGGCGTGGTGGCTCAAGCCTGTAATCCCAGCACTTTGGGAGGCCGAGATGGGCGGATCACAAGGTCAGGAGATCGAGACCATCCTGGCTAACCCGGTGAAACCCCGTCTCTACTAAAAAATACAAAAAACTAGCCGGGCGAGGTGGCGGGCGCCTGTAGTCCCAGCTACTCAGGAGGCTAAGGCAGGAGAATGGCGTAAACCCAGGAGGCGGAGCTTGCAGTGAGCTGAGATCCGGCCACTGCACTCCAGCCTGGGTGACAGAGCAAGACTCCATCTCAAAAAAAAAAAAAAAAAAAATCTTACCCGGGCACGGTGGCATGACCTGTAATCCCAACACTTTGGGAGGCCGAGGAGGGTTGATTGCTTGAGGTGAGGAGTTCAAGACCAACCTGGCCAACATGGTGAAACCCCCTCTACTAAAAATACAAAAATTAGCTGTGTGTGGTGATGCACACCTGTAATCCCAGCTACTCAGGAGGCTGAGGCAAGAGAATCACTTGAACCTGGGAGGCAGAGGTTGCAGTGAGCCAAGATCATGCCACTGCACTCCTGCCTGGGTGACAAGGCCTTTGGCCTTGAATAACCACAAGTGGCAGTCATGCAGATTGGCCATGGCCCTTGGATGAGCCCCAATATTGTGCTGGTCTTCAGGGCTTCAGATGCAACTCAGCACAGTTCCAACTGTGGTGGCTACAGGAGTACCTGTGTCACCCACCTCTAACACTGGGCAGGCCAGTACAGAGAAAGACTCCTGACTGAAGGAAAGGGAAGGCAGAGAGCAAGACACACTGCCTGGTAACCTAGGGAATTCTCCTAATTATCTGCCCAAGTCCTTCAAGACTGTGTATGTAGGAGTAAAGTCTTTCCAAAAGTTTCTCTGGCAAACTACATCTGAGAGACTTCTGTGACTCCAGATCAGAATAGCAGTAAGCATGCTTTTGGATGCAAGTAATAGAAAATAACCAACGGAGCTCCTTAGGGATGTAATTGAAAGTGCAGAGGTAGATCAGGCTTCAGGTGTTGATCCAGCGGCTCAGCGCTGTCCTCAAGACCAGTTTCTGCCACTCTGCCCTGCCACATGCAGCACTGGCTCCACCGTCAGGCTGGCTCTGCTTCTGGGTGCAGGATGGTGGCCAGAAACCTGCAGGCCATATGCTCTATCATTTGGGGATGCTTCTGCTCAGCACTCCAAGCCAGAATTCCAAGATTTATCCTGAAGAGAATCTTCCTTGACATCTCTCTTCTCTCACATTCAACATCCAGTCTGTTAGAAAGTTGTTGGCTTCACCTTCACAATACATCCAGCATCACCACCTCTCACCATCTTTGGCTGCTACTAGCCTATTGCCAGCTACCAATGTCTCCCACCCGGCTTAGTGGGTCACCTCCTAAACAGTCTCCCTGCTTCCATTCCTGTTCCCCTTACAGCAGCCTGAGTAGGACTTCAAAAATGTATGCCAGATAAAGATTGGAAGCAATAGACACTGGGGACCCCATTAGTGAGGAGGGTGGGGGGTGATGAGATTGAAAAATTATCTATTGGGTACAATGTTCACTAGGTGACAGTTTCACTAGAAGCCAGACCACAATATTATACAATATATCCATGTAACAAACCTGTACAGGTATGCTCTGAATCTTAAAAAAAAAAAGTCGGTCAGAGCATATTACTGCTCAAACCCTCCAGTGGCTCCCCATCTCACTCAGAGGAAAAGCCAGTGACCTTGCAATGGCCACCAAGGGCATGATCTGGCTCCCTTGTAACCTTTCTGAATTTAGGTCGGCCACCCTCTCCCTCTCTCACTCCAATTCAACCATCTTGGCCTCTAAATTGTTCCTGGGAAACACACCAGGTGTGTTCACCTTCCAACTGGGAACTTTATACTAGTTGTCTGCTTTGCATGAGACACTTTTCTAAAGAGCCGCACTGCTCACTTTTCAGTCACTTTTTCAGTGAGGCCTACTTAGAACTTATTTGGCCTTGAATGTTGATAGTAAGGGAACACTTACTATCACTCCATTTAAAATTGCAACCCAGCCCAGGGTGGTGGCTCACATCTGTAATCCCAGTACTTTGGGTGGCTGAGAAGGATCACTGGAGGCCAGGAGTTCCAGACCAGCCTTGGCAACAAAGGAAGACCTCATCTTTGCAAAAAGAAATTAAAAAATAAAACAACTGTGACGCCTGCAGTCCCCCGCACTCACATCTTCTATCTTGCTTATTTTTTCCCCATAGTACTGCTTACCTAGTATGTTTATGGATTTAACTCACTATTTTTCCCAGCTAGAATGCAGGGATTTTTGTCTGTTTTATTGACATTTCCCTAGACTCTACAACAGTATTTTGTTCACAGCAGATACTCAAGAAGTTTTGTCGAATGAATGAATGAGACTGGCTCAGGACACCCGCTCTATTTCTGTATGCTTAGGGAGGAAATGCCTAAATCCTAAATGCTGGGAGTATTTCCAAAGTAAGACTAAGCTTGATGTGTCCAGAGCTTGGAATTTGGATTCTGCTCAAGAAAAAAACTGGTAAGAATCAACAGATAATCCAGGAGGTTAATAGTACCTGTGGTGCTTAGTTAATGTGATCAGTCTTGGATCACACAAGATACCACAGGTATCCAAGATACCAAGATATCTTAGATACCTTGGATACCACAGGCCTACAAATCAAAATCTCTAGAAATAGGAGTCATAAGTCTGCTTTTCTTCCTTTTTTATAACCAGCAGCTCCCAGGTGGTTCTTCTAGTCACTAAAACTGAAAACAGTCCCGGACTATATGCAAAGCCTTGGCAGGAGTGACACAGATGTGCTGTGAGACATAACTGGAGCATGACTAACAGAACTGAGATAAAATAAATGGTACTAGCACATCAGAAGAGGCCAGGAGCTATGGCTTATGCTTGTAATCCCAGCACTTAGGAAGACAGAGGAGAGAGGATTTCTTGAGCCCGGGAGTTTGAGACCAGCCTGGGCAACATAGTGAGGCCCCATTCTCCACAAAAAGAAAAAAAAAGTTTGCACATCAGGAAAAAAAGGATGTAGATACAGAAAAAGGAAGATCTTGGATTTAGGAAAAGGAAATCCAAGACCAAAATTTGAGGAGTGATTTTTTTTCTTTTTTTTTTTTTTTTTTTAGACAAAGTTTCACTCTTATTGCCCAGGCTGGAGTACAGTGGCACAATCTTGGCTCACTGCAACCTCTGCCTCCCGGGTTCAAGTGATTCTCCTGTCTCAGCCTCCCAAGTGGCTGGGATTAAAGGTGCCTGCCACCACTTCTGGCTAATTTTTTGTATTTTTAGTAGAGACAGGGTTTCATCATGTTGGCCAGCTGGTCTTGAACTCCTGATCTCAAGCAATCTTGAGATCCCAAAGTGCTGGGATTCCAGGTGTGAGCCACCGCACCCGGCTGTGGAGTGTTTTTCCACTCCTGTCTGAGGAAAAAAAAAAAAAAGACTTAGATCTAGAGATTACAAATAATTTGGTCACGAGTCAGGGTTAGAAGGTAATTTGTCAAGCTCCACAATGTGAACTAGTCCTCAAAACCATCTGTATTAGTTTGCTAAGGCTGATGTAACAAAATACCATAAGCTGGGTGGCTTAAACAATTTATTATCTCACAGTTCTGGAAGCCAGAAGTCTGAGCTGAAGGTGGCAGCAGGACTGGTTCCTGCTGAAGCCTGTAAGGAAGAATCTGCCCCATAATACCTCTCCCCTAGATTCCAGTGCTTTGCTGCTGTCTTTGACATTCCTTAGCTTATGGACACATCATCCCAGTCTTTGTCTTCATCTTCCCATGGTGTTCTCCCTCTGCATGTGTCTGTGTCCAGATTTTCCCTTTTTACAAAGATACCAGTCATATTGGATTAGGGGCCCACCCTACTCCACTATGGCCTCATTTTAACTACAGTTGACCCTTGAACAACACAGGTTTGAACTACATGGGCTCCACTTATACACAGATTTCTTTTCTTTTGTTTTGTTTGTTTGTTCGTTTGTTTGTTTTTGAGACGGAGTCTCCCTCTGTCACCCAGGCTGGAGTGCAACGGCACAGTCTTGGCTCACTGCAACCTCTGCCTTTCAGGTTCAAGCGATTCTCCTTCCTCAACCTCCCAAGTAGCTGGGACTACAGGTGCGTGCCACCACACCCAGCTAATTTCTGTATTTTTAGTTGAGACAGGGTTTCACTATGTTGGCCAGGCTGGTCTCAATCTCCTGCCCTCATGATCCACCTGCCTCAGCCTCCCAAAGTGCTGGGATTACAGCCAGTGAGCCACTGGGCCTGGCCAGATTTTTTTTTTTTCCAACAAATACATTGGAAAATTTTTTGGAAATTTGTGACAAGTGTATGTATAAAATATATGTAGATACTAGTCTATTTTATCACTACCATAAAATATACACAAATTATAAAAAGCTAAAATGTATTAAAACTTACACAAACACAGATTGTATGGGGAGCCATTCAAAGTTGAGAGAAATGTAAACAAATGTAAAGATGCAGTATTAAATCATAACTGCGTAAAATTAACTGCAGTAATATTGTACTACTGTAATAATTTCATAGCCACTTCCTGTTGTTATGGCGGCAAGCTCAAGTGTTGCGAGTATCCACTTAAAATGCCGTGTGATGCTCATCATCTCCACATGAGCAGTTCATCTCTCCAATAAATTGCATATTGCAGTAAGAAGTGATCTCTGTCAGTTCTCACATATTTTCCAACGTGTTTAGTGCAATACTATAAACCTTGAATAACACCATGGGACCCATGCGAAGTGCCACCAGTGATGTTCGAAGTGCTCCCGAGAAGCAGAGAAAAGTCATGAGTTTACAACAAAAAGCTGAATTGCTTGATATGCACTATAGATTGAGGTCTGCAGTTGCTGTTGCTGCCAATTCAGACACGCAATTCACCTCGTAGACAGGTGATGCAAACTTACAGTATCAATAAATACAGTACAGTACTATAAATGTATTTTCCTTATTATTTTCTTAACACTTTTCCTAACTTACTTTATTGTAAGATCATTGTATGTAATACATACAATATACAAAATATGTGTTAATCAACTGTTTCTGTTATTATCTGATAAGGCTGTAGTTCCACAGTAGGCTATTTGTAGCTAAGTTTTTGGGGAGTAGAAGTTATACATGCATTTTTAACTATGCAGGTTGGCATGTCTAACACGAACACTGTTCAAGGGTCAGCTATAATTATATCTGCTACAAGTCTATTTCCAAATAAGGTCACGTTCTGAGGTACTAGGGGTTAGGACGTTAACATATGAATTTGGAAGGGATACAGTTCAACCCATAACACTAGCCATTTCTCTTTCATGATTTTGTGATCACCAAACAACTTTCTGGTTACTAGCATGATTCCCCAGGTACCCAGGACTTAGCCATGGGAGTCCTGGAGAACAATCACGGAGCTTTTTGGTCACCAGAGACAAATGTCTCCATCATAAACTGGAATTCTGTTCGCTCATGAGTCTTCAGCAAGTCTGGCTAGATGAAACCATCCCTGAGGGTCTGGTCATTCTGGTCACATTGACGACATGAGTTTTGGGGACTACAAAACTGTGATGACTCCCCCATTAGGGCACATTTGCAGAATTGGTTGTCTTCTCTCTATGATATTATTGGGTCATCTCTGTAACTGCAGGAGGGAGCTCCACCTTAGAAGATTCAGAAAAACAGCTAGAGGAGCCAAGAAACGTGCTTAAGTGCACATCTCTCACCAGCCCTGCTTCCCAGCCATCTCCACATCAAACCTAAGGGTCCAGGGCTGACATCCTCAAAAATGAAAGAATTCATAGTGTGTGCCCTCATTAAAAAGGGATATAGGTACCTGAGTTGTAGGTAGGGATTCCCAGACATTTTGCAACAGATAATCTACCCTCTCTCTGGCCCCTTCTTTCCTGAATGACAGGTATTTTGAAAAGGGGTAAATTCCCAAGAGCTATCCCTACAGACCAGGGTAAATAAAGCTATCAACTCAGGAAAATACTCACCTGATTTGACTATGCTTTCTGGCAGGATAGCCCCCAGTATCTTTTGATCTGGGAGCCTCCACCAAGGAGGAGGAAGATCTCGATTTCAACTTAAACAAATATTCTTGCTTGCCATATCCTTCTCTGGCTCCATCAGATATCTTTCAAGTCCCATGTCCCTGCAGAGAAAACAGAGCTAAGTAAGAACTTAAGTGGAGGTTCTTAAAAGCCTTAGACATTGTCATAAACTAGGAAAAGTGTTTTCTTAGATTAGCATGGACATTTAATCAATCAATCTCCTTGTTTTGTCTTTAGAAAAGGATATAATCAAATGGCCTTAAAATGGCTCAGTTATGGTCAGTTACATATGTAATGTGAACTTCATAGGCAATTAGCACTGACTCTAAGCTTGAGGGCTTTAGGCCCAGGCCCAGTATCTGGAAAACTCAAACTATAACAGCCAAAGCTTGAGTGCAGTGAGATTTCCAAAGCCTAGTGGTTGACCCAGAAATCTAATCCAACAGAATTTTAATACAGCAGAAGCTCTCTTAATGGAACACTACCTAAACAATTCAGTGCATTAACAGACACTCTCTATCCCTCTCTGACACTGATGCCAGTATGCACTGAACACTACACTACTCTTTAACACAGCATTTTTCAAATCACAGGTCTTCATACCAATTTACTAGGTAAAATAAATTCATTGGATCATGACCAGCATTTTTAAAATGAAACAGCACAGATCAGTTGAGTTGTACGTTTACAGTTAGTGATTTGTCTGAAACTTCTTCATGCCTATTACATAAAAGAATGAAATATGAGTACAAAAAAACCCACCATGAAACAAACAAAAAAAAAAACAAATTATGAAAAGCAAGTTCAATATTTTGAAAAGACTAAAGGCAGTTTACCAAAAAAAAAAAAAAAAAAAAAAAAAAAAACCAGTAAAAATTGTTGTCAAATTAGTTATGGGCTAGAAAACTAAAAGATTAGGAAAAGAAATTGTAAAGCCTAAAAGACTCCACACTGATACTGTTTTTTAAGTGTCTAAGCTCACTCCTCTCTATAGAAAAACAAAGGCTGGAAACCATAAACCCAGTGTATCACGGGTAGGGTTAATGCAAGAAAAACAATGAGTAATTTCAATCAGAGGATTCCAACACTGAGCCCAACATCTAATCATTGAGGAATGAATGTACAATTATATGCTTTAAGTAAAAATAAAAAGTTTAGGGTTTGTGTATTTTATAAATTTCAATCTTACTTGATAAAATGATTGATATATTTTTAAAATTTGGTCAGTTCTTGGAATATGATGGAATAGGATTTAAATGTTATAAACTCGGCCGGGGGCGGTGGCTCAAGCCTGTAATCCCAGCACTTTGGGAGGCCGAGACGGGTGGATCGCGAGGTCAGGAGATCGAGACCAACCTAGCTAACACGGCGAAACCCCGTCTCTACTAAAAAATACAAAAAACTAGCAGGGCGAGTTGGCGGGCGCCTGTAGTCCCAGCTACTTGGGAGGCTGAGGCAGGAGAATGGCGTAAACCCGGGAGGCGGAGCTTGCAGTGAGCTGAGATCTGGCCACTGCACTCCAGCCTGGGCGACAGAGCGAGACTCCGTCTCAAAAAAAAAAAAATGTTATAAACTCATTGCATTTCTCAATGATGGAAAGAATCATGAAGCATACCCTTAATGCAGCAGAGAAAGTTATCGGATAGATAGTATATATGACATCATGATTAGGACAAAGCACAGAAAAAAACAATAGCCTCACGTCGGGAAAGACTACCCACTTATAAGCTAAAGATTCATAATCAGTCCAGATAACTGGTTGTCTCTGAAGTTCTGTTCTGCTCCCTCCTCTTTGCTGTCTCCCTGCCCCACTAGAACTGGCTTCTTCTTTTTGTCCCACTAGCTGCTGTAAGTCTGTCTACCTGGATCTACCGAAGCCCTTGAGACAATTTTCTACATATCACTGTTTATATATGAGTGTTCATCAACTAGACCCTAAGCTTCTGAAAGATAAGGACCAGGTCTTATTTCTTGTTTCCAGCATCAACACAGGGCCTGGCATTTAGTAAATTTTTGTTGAATGAATGACTCTATGCACAGATAAATTGAAGTGTCCTAATTTTCAGTAAAAGTGGAAGGTAACTCTAGTTGAGTGAATTATAACTTTGTAAATTGTTGTGTGCATGTTTTTTAATGTTATAGTAATACAAGCAGAAGATCACTGGTACATCCTAAAGCCTTGGAAGAAAAAATCAATCAATCAATCAGTCAATCACAGGAGGCCAGCACGGTGGCTCATGTCTGTAATCCCAGAGCTTTGGGAGGCTAAGGCAGGAGGATTGCTTGAGACCAGGAGTTCGAGGCCAGCCTGGGCAAGACCCCATCTCTACCAAAAACGTAAAATAATAGCTGGGCGTGGTGATGCATGCCTGTAATCCCAGCTACTTGGAAAGCTGAGGCAGGAGGATCGTTTGAGCCCAGATGTTCAAGACTTCAGTGAGCTATGATTGTACCACACTGCACTCTAGCCTGCATAGAGCAAGTTCTTGTCTCAAAAAAAAAAAAAAAAAAAAAAAAAAAATCACTGAAAAGGTGAAAGTTCACTAAGCTAGTTGAAATAATCATTAAGATCATTTGCCTCACTTTGCCTTGGCTCTGAATTTAGCACAAGACCCTTCTACAATTTTGATTCCCTGCCTGGAATCTTGACACTTCAAAGGAAGTCCCCTAGATAGGAAAGACAAATATTCTGGTCCCTGAAAAGGAAATATCTCTACATTTCAAACTGACAAATTGATTTTCTGGCACAAATCAGTAAAGGGTGGCTGCTCTGGGGAAAAAAAATGAGGGAAAACTTAGAGGACAGCTATTGTTTTGTTCTCACGATTTTTTTTTTCTCCAAGGTCATCACATCTCTAAATATCCAAAATGTGATCATTTTTATTGGCTAAATTATATGGACAATTGAAGTACTTTTCCTGAGCAACTCAGAAACACATATTGACCATAGAAAAGCTGGAAAGGACTAAAAAGTATAAAACAGGAGAGGGAAAAAATCACTCATACTCCTCCTACACTAAGACATCAGCTATAAAATCTGGCATGTTTACTTCCAGTTTTGTTTTGCAGTTTACATAGTTGAGATTACTCTACATGATACATTTCTATGGTTCTAAACTCACAAAGTTGACTTCATATCTCAAGTTTTATTCTACTCATCCTGCCCTGTGAAGAGTTTTTCTTTTCCATACCTTCAAATTTTCTAGAAAAGTCTCTTTCTAGGTATCACTGAAGTTTTATTTATCACTCAATCAACAAACATTTATTGAATACAAGCTGTGTGCAATGCACTAAGTTGGTGCCTTTAAGTATACAGAGAAATAAAAGTGACTGTTGAAAGAACTTAAAATGTAGGTTGAAGAAATAAGCTATCTGTACACAAAGAAAACATACTGTCAAGCAATCCTCTGTTTAATGAGTTAGGATGCAAAGTAAAGGGGGTGGACGCGGGTAGATACCAAGGTCAGCTTAGGAGAAAGGAGGCTCTTGGCTCTGACAGATAAGACTAGATAAACTCCACGATAATTATTTCATTTAATCAATTCTCCAGGCAACCTTGTGAGGTGGCTACTATCATTATCCCCAATTTACAGCAGTGGAAACTGTGGTGTAGGGATGTTAAGTAACTTGCCCCAAGTCACAGAGCTATTAATAATTGGTGGTGGAACCAAAGTCCATCTCCAGAGTTGGGCTCTTAACACTGCCTTCCAGATGTCCAAAGGCCTAAGGGAGACTGGATAGTCACAGTAAGAGGAATCTGCCAATCAACTGTTAATAGAAACAAAAGTATGAGTTTTTTTTTATTATTTTGAGACAGGCTCTCACACTGCTGCCCAGGCTGGAGTGCAAGGGGCAACATCTCACTGCAGCCTCGACCTCCAGAGCTCAAGCGATCCTCCCACTTCAGCTTCCAGAGTAGCTGGGACCACAGGCGCGCGCCACCACGTCTAGCTAATTTTTAAATTATTTTTTGTAGAGACGGGGTTTCTCCATGTTGCCCAGGCCGGTCTCGAACTCCTTGACTCAAGTGATCCACCCGCCTCGGCCTCCCAAAGCGCTGGGATTATAGGCGTAAGCTACTGCACGAAACTCTCGTGCATTCTTTTTTTTTTTTTTTTTTTTTTTTTTGAGGCAGAGTCTCACTCTGTCGCCGGGGCTGGAGTGCAGTGGCCGGATCAGCTCACTGCAAGCTCCGCCTCCCGGGTTTACGCCATTCTCCTGCCTCAGCCTCCCGAGTAGCTGGGACTACAGGCGCCCGCCACTTCGCCCGGCTAGTTTTTTTGTATTTTTAGTAGAGACGGGGTTTCACCGTGTTAGCCAGGATGGTCTCGATCTCCTGACCTCGTGATCCGCCCGTCTCGGCCTCCCAAAGTGCTGGGATTACAGGCTTGAGCCACCGCGCCCGGCCTCTCGTGCATTCTTTAAGATGCTCAGCACTTGTTCTACTGAAAAACAGGGCTTCCCTGGGGGCCACCTGCTCCACTGAACTTCGACGAGCTGCCCCCTATCTTTCGGATAGGCCTAACCCTTCACCCCACCACTCGCTGGAGGTTTGGGGAGAGGGCTTCCTGAACCGGGGACCTTCACCCTTCACGGGCGCTCGCTCGCGTTCACACCCCTTCCACCTTGGGAGAAGTGAGCTCCCTCCCTTTCCTCTGTAAGTTTCTAACTTGGGGCCCACAGAAATGAAGACCTTGTTTTCAGACCCGGAGCCCCCTGGAGGGGGTAGTTGAAGAGTCTGATGAGTCACACTGAACCCCGCCTTCTGGGTCTAAGCTCAGAACCGGGACGCACTCTGGGCCTCTGCCGTCTACAGAAAGCGCGGCCCGGCCACGCTCCGAAGTCCCGAACCCACGTGTGAGAGGCTCCCGCCTCTCTCTCCCGCGGGGCCAGGGCTCGGCTGCTCCTCCGCCGTGGGGTCCCCTTGGACTTCCGCTCCCGGCCCTGGGTGCCTCCGGCTGCGCAGTAAGAAGCTGAGGTTCACGCTGCCCTTCGACGTTAGAAACTGCCGGTGGACTAGACCAGCGACTTCCCAGGGCCCGGCCCGGCCTACTCCCCTCCCGCGCCCTCTCTCTTCCGGCACCCAGGCCTTCGCCTCCTCCCGGCTCCGTCCCAATCTCCCGCTCTCTCAACCCCCGCCTCGCCCCTCCTCCTGTCCCCTTTTCTTTCGCTTCCTCCTTCCTTTCTCTCCCTCATCTCCTCTTCCCTCTCCCGTCCTCCTCCCCGTCTCTTCCCTCTCCCTCTGTCTCTTCTCGTCCTCTCCCCTCAGGGAAGGGGGACCCTCAGGGAAGGGGGCCACCGGTAAAGGTGAAAGCTCCTCTCCCTTTCCCCGAAGCTGGAAGCTGTGCAACTCGGATTCTCGCAGCGCTACCCGCCAGTGTCCTGGCGCTTCTGGACCCAGGATCTGCAAAGCCTCTGCCTAGCCCGTTAAAGGCTCCCACACGGGCTCGGAGGAGGCCCTTTCCGCTCGTGAGCTTTTCACATGAGTGGCTCCTCCTGTAGGACAGGGAAGTAAGAGGCAAGATTGCAACTCCTTAGAGAAAACGTTTGGACACAGATGGTATTTGAGGCCCGAGGCACGGTGGAGACTGGAAAAGACTGTAGGTGAAGGAGCAAAAGGCCCAGGTCAGCCCCAGCTCGCCTGTGTCCTGGACTCTTCAAGGGGATCTGACGTCGCTGTGTGCCTTCCAAGCCCTGGAGGTCCAATCTGAGCGCTTTCCCCTGGTGACCTTTGATGTGTCACTACAGAACAGCAATCAGTATTTTACTTTGCGGGGAGAGATTACAACCCGCCCCCCCCCCCCACCAAATCACAGAAATTTCCAGCCAACATTGTGATTTGGCCCAAAAGCTAAATAATGTGTTCCAGAAAAAATCCGTTGGAGGTACCAGCAGAGCAGCAGATCTAGAAGAGTTTAGATCTAGACATTGCCTCTGGCTAGCTTAGGGCCTTAAGCAAGAAAATGGAGTAATGATCCCTACAGTTCCCGTTGTTTTGAGGAGAAACTGAGATAATGCAGGTGATAATCTAAACTATAAAATGTCATACAAATGTAAGCTATTGTATCTTCAGAGATGTATGGCCAGCCAAAGAAGAAAAATAGTTTAACCCTGACTTTCAGTAAGACCACAGTGAACCATGTTTCCCAATGCTGTTTTAGCAATACCCTAGGGAAGATCCCAGGGGCCTATGGGACTGCCACAAAATTCTTACAAAATTGCCTTAACCAGGACAGTTTAATTTCACCATCATTAAAAAATAACTTGCCATTGAGTACATCTGGGAATAGATGTCAGAAAATCAAAGATTGAGTGTCAAAATAGTGAAATGGTAGATGAAGATTTAGGAAGCATTCGGTTAGACCAAATAAAACAAGTTCTTTGCTCCTGTTTTACTCCAGAATTCCTCATAGTATGCATATTGTGACTCAAAAGAGCCATTGGATCAGCATTTCAGGACTAATCTGCCAAGAAATGCATATGAACACCAGCCTATCCTCACAGGCAGGTTGGACTAATCTCTTACTCTGGATTTCTACACTCTCTACCCAAGGATCTGACACTGTGACTTCAGTTTCCTCATAGGTAGCCAAATGCTTGCAAAGAATTGACCCTCCTAGATTCATTCATCAAATTTTCCTGAGTGTTTTTGTGCCAGACACAAGGCTATAGACACACAAGCACATAAAACAAGTAATACTCCAGCCCTAGTGTCACTGGAGAAAACAAACACAGTGACCATGACAATATAATTAGCCATTCACCATGAGCAGCTGGCAGTTGGCCTCACATAGGGGTTTGGTCTTAAACTCAAGTGCTTCCAGAAACCAGACACAAAGGTGAGGAGCAGGGGCTGTGGGGAACTGGGGGAGGTAGGCCTGGTCTGAAGGGGGAGCCCTATGAAGCATGCACCCATCGTTGGCGTGCCTAGCCAAGTTACCACATTGCCCACTTTTTCAAGAGAAGCCAGCAATCTGAATTCTTGTGTGAAATCACCTAACTTTTAAATGTCACCTGATTCAAACTTTTAGAAGAGGACCATCAGAACACATTCTGTGAGATGCCAGTTTATAACTTCTACCCTCCCTGTGTCACCAAAACTGATTCAAAAATAGGACAAGAACCCAAAAAGAATGAGAAATACCCCCTCTATAGTGGCTATCACTAAAGGAGGCATAAATGCCAAGTAAACAATTTCTAAGCTTCATAATTATCCAAAAATATTTATTATGGGTTTAATATGTGCTGACATCTCTATGAATGGGTCTTACTGTTTCAATTATAGTAACATGTGACTAAGTCATCAGACTGCTGTACCCCAGGTTATCCATAAAAAACAAAAGCAAAAAACTTGACTCCACCTGAGTAGCAAAACATTCTAAATTTTCCAAAGCAAATGAATAGGAATGGTGAGAAGAACCTATTAATACATGTTTGCTGAAGCTAAAATACTGTTTTATGATCCCATCCCTTTGGGTTCTCAGAAGAATGAGTTTTAGGGAGGAAGACTGGGGTGCACACATATTATATTTATATCTGCCAATCTGTTTTTTTTAAATTGCTGCCCAATACGCTTTGTATTTGTTTTGCCAAACATGTCACTAAATTATAGTTTGGTTTTGTTTTTTAAGGGATTGAAAGTAAAGTTGCTGAAGGCATGCCAGAGAGGGACCCAAATACTATCCAGGCAGCTTGACTAGCAACGTAGCTCAGATTATATCAAGGAGGAAAAAATAGGGAATTGATTTGTTTGGTTAAGACTGAAAATTAAATTATTTTAATTTTCATGTTGTTGAGGGCTGGTGCTGAAATTTTAGGGAAAGGAAGGAGAGGGAAAAAAGCCCTAATACAGCCCCTACTCATGCAGGCTATGAAAAGTACTAGTATCCTAGTTTCACAGACAGAGGTTGTAAAATACGTATGAGACTTACCCTCATCGTTGTCTCTCAGCAGATAACCTGGCCTGTTTTATTGAGAAAATTAATTTTAAATCCCATAGCTTTCTGGCTTTCACTGTAAACTCACCTACATTGTAGCCATTCTCCCTCTAGTCTTAGCATAACGGTGTCCTTCCTTCTAAGGTCATCCTCAGCAAGTCTGTCTCAGTGGTTCTCAGCCCCAACTCTTTGATATCTTCACCTGGGGACATTTTTAGAAAACACTAATGATGCCTGGGTCCCACCCCCAGGGATCTGAATTGAATTGGGTGGGATTCCCAGGTGCTTCTAATGTGCATCCCAGAGCCTTTCATTGCCTCTCCCCTTTGGAATCTCCTCTCTGGCTTCTCCCGACCAGCAAGTAAACATGCTTCCTACTATCCCATATTCATATCTCATCCTCTCCTACTCTTTCATGTCTAATCTCTTATAAAAGTAGTGCCTTCCCTGCCCCAAACCACGTCTCCTGTTCACCATCCAGCTTCTGCCCTCACCTTTCCACAGAAAAACTCCTATTATAAGGTCACCAGTCTTCTCTTTGGCCAAACCCTCAACGGTTGACTTTCAGAATTTTTCTGAATTATCCGACACTGCTTACCAAACCCTCCATTTCTGAAACATCCTCCCTTAGAGTCTGTGTGCCTTCTATGTCTCTGACTTCCCTTTCTCAGTCTCCTTAGTCACCTCTTTCTCCTTCCTTGCTTTATTAAAAGTTTACATCTTGGTGACTATAGTTTTTCAAAATGGATAAGAAAAGAATTCAAAAGCACAAGCATAAAGAAAAGACACAGGCTGGGCACGGTGGCTCACGCCTATAATCCCAGCACTTTGGGAAGCTGAGGCAGGCAGATCACCTGAGGTCAGCAGTTCAAGATCAGCCTGGCCAACATGTGAAACCCTACTAAAAACATGTGAAACTCTACTAAAAATACAAAAATTAGCTGGGCGTGGTGGTGCACGCCTGTAATCCCAGCTACTCGGGAGGCTGAGGCAGGAGAATCACTTGAACCCAGGAGGCAGAGGTTGCAGTGAGCCGAGATCATGCCACTGCACTCCAGCCTGGGCGACAAGAGCGAAACTCCATCTAAAAAAAAAAAAAAAGGCCAGCATGTTGGCTCACACCTGTAATCCCAGCACTTTGGGAGGCCGAGGCGGGTGGATCACCTGAGATCAGGGATTTGAGACCAGCCTAACCAACATGGAGAAACCCCGTCTCTACTAAAAATACAAAATTAGCCGGGCGTGGTGGCACATGCCTGTAATCCCAGCTACCTGGGAGGCTGAGGCAGGAGAATTGCTTGAACCTGGGAGGCGGAGGTTGCAGTGAGCCGAGACCCCAAGACCGTGCCACTGCACTCCAGCCTGGGCAACAAGACCAAAAAAAAACTCCGTCTCAAAAAAAAAAAAAAAAAAGACATAAAGTACTAGCAGAAAGAAAAGGGAAATATTTAAGTTGATGGATATCCCCAAGTATGTGGATTCAATCTTTACAAATTATATGAATGTAATAAATTATCACATGTAATAAGTTATTTCACCTCGAAACAATATACATCTATTATGCATCTATAAAAGAGTGAATCCCTTGGAAACAACCTAATTATCCATCAGCTGATGAATGGATAAACAAATTGTGTTATATCTATATAATGGAATATTCTTTAGCCATAAAAAGGAATGAAGTAAAAATATATGCTACAACATGGGTGAACCTTAAAAACATTATGCTAAATGAAAGATGTCAGACACAAAAGGCCACATGTTGTATCATCCCATATATGTGAAATGTCCAAAAAAGGCAAATCCTTACAGACAGAAAGCAGATTACTAATTGCTAGGGTCTGTGGGTGCAGGGGGGATGTTTAACTGGTGCAGAGGTTTCTGTAGGGGTGATTAAAGTGCTCACAGATTATACAGTGATGATGATTGTACATCATTGGGAATGTGCTAAATGCCACTGAATTGTATACTTTAAAATGATTAGAATGGTGAATTTTATAGTATATGGATTTTACCACAATAAAAAATGCACCTTGTTTTGTTGGGGAAAAAAAAAAAAAACAAACTAATCCTTGCCTTCTGTCTCTTCTTCCTGGATGAGGTCATCCATACCCACAGCTGCTGGTGTTGCTTCTTCTTTTTTTTTTTTAGACAGTCTCATTCTGTCACCCAGGCTGGAGAGCAGTGGCATGATCTCGGCTCACTGCAACTGCCTCCCAGGTTCAAGCAATTCTACAGCCTCGGCCTCCTGAGTAGCTGAGACTGCAGGCATAAATCACCAGGCCCAGCATTTTTGTATTTGTAATAGAGTCAGGGTTTCACCATGTTGGCCAGGCGGGTCTCAAACTTCTGACCTCAAGTAATCTGCCCGCCTAGGCCTCCCAAAGTGCTGGGATTACAAGTGCCCACAGCTTCTTTTTATCATATGGACACTAGGACTCAGACCAGTTTCTCAAGCCCATCCATCTGTCCTGAACTCTAGGTCATAGTCTTCAAAGACTAGACATCTCCAAAAGGGTATCCCACAGATCCCTCCAACTCTTCATGTGAATAGCAGAATGCATCAGCTTGACTCCAAATCCACTCTTCCTCCCCATTCCTATTTTTGTTTATAATATCTGTTACTTGTGTTAGAAACCCAGGAGTCATAAGCTCCTCTTCTTCTTACATCCCCCACATCGGGTCAGCCATCAAGTTTGATCTAGGTAGTCCATTATCTCCTCTTTGCCTCCACAAACTACTTTGGTTTAGTTCATCCCTCAACTGGATCATGCAGTCAGTAGTAACATCACTGGCCTCCTGCCTCCACTTACCTGCCTCCACCCCACAGACTCTTGAGTCATTTAACAACCTCCATCCCTTCTTTCCCCAGCCACCTTGCCTTCTATCCTCTTGGACATCAGGAATCCTAATGTTTGTCAGTGGGAACAGACATGCCCCTTAGTGTTAGAAGCACTTGCCACCAGTGTCATTGTCTTATTTTGGAGAAAACCAAGAGCCTGGTTTTCTCCTGTAGGCCCAGATTGTCCATTCTGTTCCTGTTCCGAGCCAGGTCACAGTAGATTTTTCCAGATAGAGAGAGGAGACCCCACGCAGCCATTGGCAGAGGTCAAGTGGGATTTCTCAGTGTCCTCAGAGTCCTGTGGCTCCATGAATATCATTGGTTAGCAGGAGGTGAAATTGGGCATTCATGTTTTGAAGTGAATTTATTAAAAGAAAAATGTTAAACAAATAATAACCCATAGGGTTTGTGGATAAAGCAAAACCCGAGGGTTGTTCACAAATGACTGCATTTGTGGAAATGTTTGTCAAATGAACTGCTCAAATCAGCTTCAAGGGGGCAGGGCACAGTGGGGATGAGGAAGGCAGAAGAGAGTGAGATGAAAGGGAAAGGGACTCTGCTCCTGAGCCCAGAGGACCTTCTCTCACCTCAGTTCCCCTCTACACTCTTCCTTGAGGGCAACTTTGGCTGCATTTTCACCCCAATAATAAGAAAATCCCAATCAGGCACAGTGGCTCACACTGATAATCCCAGTACTTTGGGAGGCTGAGGCAGGAGGATTGCGTGAGCCCAGGAGTTCAAGACCAGTCTGAGCAACATAAGGAGACTCTGTATGTGCAATTAAAAAAAAAAAAAAAAGCCAGGTGTGGTCCCAGCTACTCAGGAGGCTGAGGTGGGGGGATTGCTTGAGCCCAGGAAGTCGAGGCTGTGATGAGCCATGGTTGTACCAGTGCACTCCAGTCAGAGCAAGACTCTGTCTCCAAAAAAAAAAAAAAAAAAAAAAACAAAACAAAACAGGAAAAGAAAAAGAAAATCAAAGAAAATCCCAACATTCTCTACAAGAAAACTCATTGGGGCTTTCAGTGGGAAGGAAAGAGTTTTCATGACACTCTCCCCTGCAATTAAGAGAGAGCAGGAATTGCCTTTGGATGCTTGACTCTTTGTGCACAGAGGAGAGGCCACAACTGTCACCCTGAGGCAACAAATTGCCGACTTAATTATCTATTAATGTCCTGCAAATAGTAAGTCATTTGATATTTTCTCCAAGAAAACATCTCCAAATTGTCAGCAGTCTCCCCTGCGTCCTAATTATTGTGTCACTAACTGTGTTGGTTCCATTTCTTTTTTCCACAAAATGGGTCCCTCAGCATTGGCTGATCATAGTTATCATTTTTTAATGGCCAAATTTGATGGATTTACAAAGAGTTTCCCCAAAGCTGCTGGCCGTTTGGGCCTCATGCATCAGTGTGAGACAAATGTGAATTGAGTAATTCCGTCACAGCCATTTGTCAACACCTCCGAGGAGAAAATGTCAGCAGCACATGATGGCAATCAAACTAGTTATGAATTTGAATTTGGCTGTTCTCCTTCCTCCTCAGGAGAAAGGATGTATGATCTGAACCATCTATTACCTTCACATTTCATAGTTCCGTTTTAAAACCACATACATATTCTACTATACTGCTTGGTCCACCAACCAAGGGTAGGATAACACCAAAGGAGCCAGAGATTTAGCCTGCAAGAATAATAATCACAGGCCTCATGTGGTGGCTCACACCTGTAATCCCAGCACTTTGGGAGGCTGATATGGGCAGATCACTCGAGGACAGAAGTCCGAGACCAGCCTGGCCACCATAGTGAAACCTCATCTCTACTAAAAATACAAAAATTAGCCAGGTGTGGTGGTGCATGCTTGTAATCCCAGCTACTTCAGAGGCTGAGGTAAGCAGATCACTTGAACCTGGGAGGCGGAGGTTGCAGTGAGGTGAGATCATGCCACTGCACTCAGCCTGGGCAACAGAGTGAGACTCCATCTCAATAATAATAATTACAAAAACAGTAACAGGTAACAGTTAACAAGTGCTTCCTATACGCTAGACCCTGTTCCAAGTGCTTTGTGTATATTGACTCGTTTAATCCTCCAAAAAGTCTATGCGATTATCCCCATTTTACAGATGAGAAACAGGCACAGGGAGTTTTACTAAGATTGCAGAACCAAGCAGTCTGCCTCCAGAGTCCAGGCCCTTAAAACCAATCACCTGGACCAGAAGCAGTTGTATCTTCATTATCGTCAACACGTATAATGCATGTGACCTGCTTCACATGCACTTAATCCTCGCAAGAACCCCATAAGGAAGGAGTATCGTCATTTCCCATTTTACAGACAAGAACACTTAGGCTGACATAGAATAACTTGCCCAAAGTCACATACCTCCTATGTGCCAGGGCAGGGACAATGGGCCTGTCAGACTCTTTACCACTGTGAGAGCTGTGCTGGTAAGGAAAGGATTCTGATCCTGGCAGAGCAGCAGGCCCTAACTAAAATCACTAGTATATCAGCAGGGAAGTCTGCAATGTACCGAGAGGCCCTCTGAGAAAGGGTGGATTATAGGGCTGGGGCAGCTGGGACAGAAAATACACAGTGAGCCTGGAGCATTTGACAGAAAGTAAAGGAGTTCTCAAAACAAACACCAAACAGAGCAAAATGCAAAAAAGGAGGAAGCCATGTCAAAATGGACACATGAGCAAGCCCAAAAAGCTTGCAGAGTCATAAACAGAAACCAATTGAGCAACAAAAAAAACAGTATTGGATTCTAACCCAAAGAATAAAATACATCTCCATAGTGCATACTGATATAAAGAAATGATTGAATGAACAAATAAACGAGTAGAAGAGAGAAACCGTCCTTACAGGATTCCAAATGATAAAGGTAGAAGGCACAAGGGAAGTAGAAAATCACCATTTGAACACCATAGTAGTAACTGCTGCAGCAAAGATTCACTGATGAATGCTAAAATTAGTGGGTGAAACTTTAAGCAGAAATAGAATCTTTGTATAGCCTCAAAGTATCTACCCAAAAATATTAATTAGTCACTGTGGTGGTTTTAATGTATGTCCACAAATTCTTTGATACTCCTTCCTCTAGAAAAGGAGCTTAATTCCTTTCCCCTTGAGTATGGGCTGGACTTAGTGACTTACTTCTGACAAATGGAGTATTGAAAAAGAAAATTAGTAACTTCATACTGGCAAAACCTGGCCGATACCTCCTTAACCAAGTGATCAAGCTTAACGTCACCTATAATCTTTCGGGCTGATACCATGTCCCCCAATATGATGTCATAAGAAAGGCACTTCCCCTAGTGATATTCTTCCCCCAAATTCATAAGAAAACATCAGTCAATCTCAAACTGAAAGACATTCTACAGTGTACCTGACCATAACTTTTAAAAGTGTCAAGGTCATGAAAAACAAAGAAAGCCTTTAAAGCTGTCGCATATTGGTGAAGACTAAGGAGACGTGACAACTCAATACAGCGTGGGACCCTGGATTGGATTCTAGGACAGAAAAAAAGGATATGAGTGGGGAAATTGGTGAAATCTGAATGAAGTCTGTAGTTTAGCTAATAGTTCTGTATGAATGTTAATCTCTCAGTTTTGATAACTGTACCATGGTTATGTAAGATACTACCTTTAGGTGAAGCTGGGTGAAGGGTATAAGGGAGTGCTCTGGGGTGGCTTTGTGGAGGGGAATGCCCAGAAGTTGAGGGACCAGAGGTGAGGCTCAGTGGCTCATGCCTCTAATCGCAACACTATGGGAGGCTGTGGCGGGAGGATCACTTGAGCTCAGGAGTTCAAAAGCAGCCTGGGCAACAAAGTGAGACCCACCTCTAAAAAAAAATAAAAATAAAAATAAAAATAAAAAATTAGCCAGGCATGGTGGCATGCACTTGTAGTCCCAGCTACCTGGAGCTGAGGTGGGAGGATCACTTGAGCCCCGGAGGCTGCAGTGAGCTATGATCATATCACTGCAGTCCAATCTGAGAGACAGAACGAGATCTTCTCTCAAAAGAAAATTTTCAGCAGCCTCCTACCTAAAGCACAACCTCCTACCTAAGCCCCTGTGCTTTAGGTAGGAGGCTGATGAAACCACTTTGCCTTTGTTGATTGCTTTGTAACTATGCAGTGCTTCCTTTTTTCCCTCACTAGACTGGACTCACTCACCACAGTTCTGTGATTTTTCTCTATTAGTTTCTGAAGACCTGGAAGAGAATTAGAGAAAACAGGCAGCAGAGTTAGGAAGTGGCAGAGTAGGCAAGGAGACAGGTTCAGTTGATGGTATAAACTAAGAAAATCAGAATAAAATATGGATTTTAGGTAATAAACGTCATTATTTGTTCATTAACTGCAACACACATACCATGCTCATGTGAGATATTAGTTATAGAGGAAGCTGGGCCAGGTGTGGTGGCTCACCCCTGTAATACGAGCACTTTGGGAGGCTGAGGCAGATGGATCACTTGAGGTCAGGAGTTCAAGACCAGCCTGGCCAACATGGCAAAAACCCTGTCTCTACTAAAAATACAAAAAATTAGCCAGGTGTGGTGGCGGGTGCCTGTATTCCTATCTACTCGGGAGACTGAGACAGGAGAATTGCCTGAACCCAGGAGGCGGAGGTTGCATTGAGCTGAGATCATGCCATTGCACTCCAGCCTGGGCAACAGAGCGAGACTCTGTCTAAAAAACAATAATAATAACAGGGGAAGCTGGGTTGAGGTATACAGGAACTCTCTCTGCAATGTTTTCAGTTTTTCTGTAAAATTAAAACTATTCTAAAAAATAAAGTCTATTTAACATAAAAAACAAAAAACATTCCTGTCTATGCTCCTAAGGTAAACAGAGCACAGAGACTCAGGTTCAGCAGAGTGGCCCTGGTTTGGCTCAAAGGCACTTGTGAGAGTGCCCAGAGAGAATGTGACATGTGGCAGAAAGCAGAGCCACAGAGATGACAGAAGGGCCTGGGGAAGGCGACAGGATGTTATAGGAAGACAGGAGAAGGAGGGGTTGGGGGGATGGCAGTGAGAGAGCCCCTGTGCTTCAGGCCATTTCTTTTCCTAGTTGCCCTTCCCGCAGGACCCCTCTATCCTAAACTCTACTTCCACCCTGCTGGGTTTCCTAGACTGCATGATTTTGCCACGTACTCCCCTCCACTCCTCTCCACCCGGCCTCTGGCTTCCCTGGGGCTGGGCCAGTGGGAGGCCAGGGAGGGGAGTGGGATGAGAGCACTTAGGCCCCTCCCCCACCAGTTTGCCTCCAGGGCCGCCTCTCTTGCAGGGGCGTTGCTGTTGTCAGGCAGCCCCTCCCTGGCTCTTCTCACTGGTGCCCTGGCTGGGAACTGGAGCTGTGCTTGCCCCTGCAGGCCTGGCCACGGTGATGGTTCCTGCAGTGAGGACTGCACCATGCCTTGTTTCCCTGATCTCTGCCCACATCTTAGTAAATCCTCCCATTATTAAACATTTCTCAGTTACTCAATTGAGTACGTCATCGGTTTCCCCCGGGGACTGCAATGGACAGAAAAAAAGGTGACTCACTTATGGTGTTTCTTTAGTGTTCATCTTCCCCTTTAGAACAGAAACTCCACGAGGGCAGAGATTTTCTATGCTTCGCTCATTGTCACCGCCGTGGCACTCCATAAATACTTGTGAGATGAATGACTGAATGCTGATCCGCAGTGTCTCATATGGCAGTCACTAGCACGAAATGTGGCTAGTGAGACTGAAACACTGAATTTTAAATGATAATCTGCAGAGCTACCTGTGGCTAATGGCTACAGTCTCCTCTCTAAGGGGATCTCCTGCACTTAGGCAATTTCCTAGGTATTCAAGTCTATTCCGCCCCAATAGGGGTTAAGAGAGTTGCTCAAGGCTGAGGCAGGGAAAGTAACTAAATCACTTTAGCTGTTTCCCTCACCCTAGGGAACTGGGCTGCTGAGTTTTCTGGCTTCTCTCTGGGCAGGCAAGCTCAAGAATGTGTGCCTTGCTTTGGGAAATTTGCATTTTAATTTCCCTGCAAACTTTCTCTTTCTTGGATAACTGTGCTCACCAGGCCTTTAAAAACTTGCAGCTTATAAGAGCTCTGGCCCTGAGCCAGGGGAGTCTCCAGCTGCTGACTGACCCTGCCTGGAAAGTCAACTTGGAAGAGCCACAAATGTCCTAATCCTCTTCCAAACCGCCTAAGCAGGTTTATCCAGTGACCTGTAAAACCAAATTAGTAAAGGGACACTTTAATTCCAGCTTGTTAGAGAGCTTCTAAAATCGTTGAGAAAGCCAACACAGCAAATTCTGCGCTGGGGGGGCTGAGAAATGCATCCCATTTTCAAAAGAAGATGTTCTTGCTTTCTCGTGGTTTCTCTCACCCACGCAGTTCAACACACAGAAAACCTTCACAGGGATCTTCAGTGAAGGTGGGAAGCTGTTCTTGAGAAGGAGAAAATACGGTGGCCCAGCAAGGTCAACTAATTTTCCTCAAGTTCTGCCAAGTCCAGTCCCAGCTCTGGTCTCCTGACTCTGGCAGGGGGAACATTTGCACTGTTCTTGTTCCTTACCCCAGGAGCTGGCCTATTGCACAACCTCAGGAAACAGCCCGTGTGCAGTCCTCGCCCACAGAGCGGACATGTTCTGGTTTTTATTCAGCAGCTTTTTTATAAAGTGTGTTTTCCTTTCCCATCATGTCATCTGGAAGCAATTCCTCCCAACAGCTGGATTTGCTTTCACAATTGGTAAACACGGCGCATGGAAGGCCGGGGACGATGCGGAGCTCCCCGGAGGAGCCTTGTCCCCACCCGCTTGGCTCGCCTTCTGAAGCTTATCGCGGGTCCCCGCACAAGCCTCATCAAAATCGAGGGCGTCCTCCAGCAGGCGACCCACATTGCATTCCCCGCTTCAGAGGGTCAACGTGTTCTTCGGGGAAGAAATTTTCTGAATTCTTTGCAGATAAAATTGATCAGATGCAGGCCAGATTGCCAGCTGCCGGGGCCGCGTGCGCCTGTGGAGGCCCCACCAGCGTCGCAGGAGGCCTCTCTCCGCACCGCAGCCACCAAAGCCAGTAAGAGAGGACAAAAGCCCAAAGAGCACTGACTGAGCCTTCAAGGAAGATGAATGTCTCCCCAAAAGCGCTCCTCGGGGACAAGTTTCCACGCAGATGCAACCGGAACGCCGGCCAGGCTCCGGAAGGCGAGGCCCAGAGCGCAGCGGCCTCCAAGCGCCGGCTCAGCCTGTCGCCTCCGCAGCCAGGGCCCGGGAGGCCGCTCTTCCGGGGTCACGAACACGGCGCGTTCTGAGCCTAGAGGCCCAGGGCACAGTGTGAGCCGGAATAACGTGTAGGGGACACAGCCCAGGCCCCAGGCACTCCCTCCTGTCGCGGAAGAAATGCTGTTCTTTGATCAACGTTTCTAATGTGGGGAAACCAGCCGAGCACGTGGCTGAACTCTCGTTCAGGGAGCACGGAGTGCTGGTGAGCGCCTGCCCTGATGCACGCAGACGCTGCTGGCCAGGCTGAGGTGGGTTGCAGAGGCTTCTTTCCCTGCACCACCACCCCTGTGGGCAGCCGGGGCCTAACTCTCATGAAGGGGCCTTCCCAGGGAACAAAGTGGGCCTCTGACTGCAATGTTTTCTGGGCAGAGATAGGCATCCTTCCAACTGGACAAACAGAAGGAGACCATCAAGAGGAGAGGCTCACCAGAGGACCCTGGTGAGGGCGACGCCCAGCTCCTCAGCACAAGTCTGTGCTTCTTCAATGGAGCCGGTTTGCCTTGGCCCAGTGCGTGCGGAGTGCGTCCCTTCTAGCTCCCTCGGTCCTGTGGGCCCTCCTCTCTTTCCCTCCAGCCTGGTGGGAGCTTTATTCTTGTCGGGGGCCAGAGGACAGAAACTACATCATACATTTTCCCGTGCCTCATGGTATCTTGCCTGGAATTTTGAAAATCTGTGAGTTTCTGGTTTTTCCATGGCAAGGTTCATTCCTCCAGACCTTAGTCACTCTGCTCTGGCTGCCTGGACTGCTAGGGAGGGGCCTCAGGGTGCACCTGGAGAAATTCACTGGGGCTCAGGTCAGAGGGATGGGTGGGTGAGAGCAACCCTTTCCTTAATACTTCAAAATGGCCCTCTAGCTTAAAGAGACCGAAGCCATGTAACAACTAAATGCAATGTTTTGGCCGTGTTTGGATCCTGATTCAAACAAACCAACTGTAAGAGGAGATTTGGGGACAATCAGGAAGATTTGAATTGGGACTGTGTAGTAGAAAACAGCAAAGAATTATTGTTAATTTTGATATGTGCAATAATGGTGTGGTGGTTATAGAAGAAAACATCCTTATCTTTTAAATGGTGTTTGTTGAAGTATTTAAGGGTGAAATATGATGTCTGGAGTTTGTTTTTAAATACAAAGAAAAAAAAAGATGAACCAAACATGCCAAGGTGTTAACGGTTAAATCTAGATGATGGCTATATGGGATTCTTTTATACTATTCTCTCTCTCTCTCTTTTTTTTTTTTTTTTTTTTTTTTGAAACAGAGTTTTGCTCTGTCACCCAGGCTGGAGTGCAGTGGTGCGATCTCAGCTCACTGCAACCTCCGCCTCTTGGGTTCAAGCGATTCTCCTGCCTCATGCTCCCAAGTACCTAGGACTACAGGCGCCCGCCACCATGCCCGGCTAATTTTTGTATTTTTAGTAGAGGCAGGGTTTCACCATGTTGGCCAGGCTGGTCTCGAACTCCTGACCTCAGGTGATCCACCCACCTCTGCCTACCAAAGTGCTGGGATTACAAGTGTGAGCCACTGCACCTGGCCAATTCCCTCCACTTTTATGCACATTGAAAATTTTTTTATATTAAAGAGTTTAAACTATAGGCTTCTCTGGGCACATTGCCTGTGGGGTAGCCTGGCTGTGCAAGGAGCAGTAAATAAGTAAATAAAATAGACAATTTTATCACAAAAACTCATAGAGGAGAACCAAATACACACTTACACACCTGTTCATGCACCTGTAAATTTTTTTCTTTTTTTTTTTGGAGATGGAGTCTCGCTCTGTTGCCCAGGCTGGAGTGCAGTGGCCGGATCTCAGCTCACTGCAAGCTCCGCCTCCCGGGTTTACGCCATTCTCCTGCCTCAGCCTCCTGAGTAGCTGGGACTACAGGCGCCTGTAAATTTACACATTGGTTACTCAATTCTGTATTTAGGTCCTTAATCTTCCCAGGGGTCAGCTCTCAGGTATAGCAGGAAAGTGACAAGGAAGGGCAGTCAACAATGACTCCTGGAAGCTTAAAAAATTTTTTTTGATATCTACTTATTTATCTATTTATGTATGTACTTATTTTTACCCTACTTGCCAGCTAATCCTACAAGCTTTGACCAGGGATTGCAGTACCACCCTGAGCCCCTCTGCCTGGCAAGAAATGGGAAGGGAGCTTCTCACAGAATCCCAGATCTCAGCAGCTGTTAGGGCTGTGGCTTCCTCCTGCACAGGCTGCATTGCTGCAGGAGTGGTTCAGGGGCCTGTGTGAAGGAAAGTAGGACACAGACCATATGCCACGGAGTCAGGACTCAGTAAAGTTCCTGTTGTCATAGCTTTGGATTTCTCCTGCTGCCCTCACTCCCACATTTCTACATTGTCCCATCAGTGTGCCACTGTCATCCTGCCCTGACTTATTCAGGACTTGAATCCCGGAATAATCCTATGCCAGTCCCCTTGCTAAACACCAGGTACACAAAAGGGCAGGGTAAAGACTGTCCATCAGGGCAATGGAGAAGCCTCCTCTTAGAAGAGTTAAAGCAGGGCCTGGCCCTGGCACCAACTTTCACCTCCCCATTCTAGGCTGGTCTGTGACCTTTAGGCTTATCCTGATCTTGGGAAGGATTAACTTTTTTGCTGTTTTCTTATCTCCTCTTTCTGGCCGGTAACGTAGGCTTTTTTTTTTTTTTTTGAGGCGGAGTCTGGCTCTGTCGCCCGGACTGGAGTGCAGTGGCCGGATCTCAGCTCACTGCAAGCTCTGCCTCCTGGGTTTACGCCATTCTCCTGCCTCAGCCTCCCTAGTAGCTGGGACTATAGGCGCCCGCCACCTCGCCCGGCTAGTTTTTGTATTTTTAGTAGAGACGGGGTTTCACCGTGTTAGCCAGGACGGTCTCGATCTCCTGACCTCGTGATCCGCCCGTCTCGGCCTCCCAAAGTGCTGGGATTACAGGCTTGAGCCACCGCGCCCGGCCTCTATTTTCTTTTATGTCCATGAGTAAAAGGTAAGTTCCTGATGTACTGGGCAATGTCTTGGCCCTTTCTTGGTACTGACCACAGCACCCAGCCCTCCAGCATGGAAAGGAAGGCCTCACGCATAGAGGTACAGAATGCCATTGCTGCGAATCTAACGGAGTGATTGCCAATATATGTCATAAGAAAAGACTGCTCTTTCATAAATGAAAACTCATTTTTAAAAATCCTAATTATACTTTATCTGTTTGGCTCAATATTTAATATCCCTACAGTATTTTAAATGGGCTCTCTAATTTTGCTTTTTTTTTTCCTTTCTAATTATTTCTATCTTTGTTTCACTTGTAAGAAGTTAACAAGAACTACAAGTCTTGCCAATAGCATCCACACTTTCAGTTTTAAAATTTCTGCTCATTTTTTGGTGAGCAACAAGACTATTGACACCACAGAACAGACAGGGGGCTGACACTGCAGCAACCAAGCATAGTCGCACTGGTGTGATGTCACGAGACAACTGAGAAGTTTTACTTGTCCATGGGCACTCGAAAGTCCAAATTCAACCTACAGAAGGTGATTGAAGAGGGTTGAAGCACAAAGTTTGAAAGCGTGGGTTGTTCACAAGCCAAATATATAGAAGTTGAAAATGTTGTCCAGCCCCACACAGAATGTAAGCCCCTCGCAGGCAGGAACATTGTCCATTCTGTACATTGCTGTATCCCAGTGTCTAGAACAGGGGCTGGCTCATAGTAGATGCTCAATACTTCCTGAAAGCAGCAACTGCCTATGCTTTGGAGTTCTTGTAGCCACTTGTCCCATTCTACTATGTATTACCATTATTGTATTTTATTTCAAGACCAAAAGTTTTTGAAAGCAGAAATAAGTCTTCCCTCCTATTACATGTATCTCATTCACAACTAGGATTCAATAACTGTATAGTAAGTTATCTAATTTCACCAATGATTAAATAATTTAGAAACAAAGTCCTAAATAGATCATGAGGAAAGCGATGGCCCATGCGATAGAAATGGACAATTGCTGGAGCCCCTAGAAGGCCTAAAGTAACTGTGTGGCAGGGAAGTAAATTTCCTGCCCCAGAAATCTGGCAAAAGAATTCACTTGAGGATTTAAGTCTCAGAAATAAAGACCCAAGGTAAGAGGCAGAGAAGGGGAGGTCTTTTTCAGGGCCTATAGATTAAGGGTATTTAGATACCAGTTAAGAAAGGGACCAGATGCCAGCCAGGTTTGTGCTTCAGTTTAACCATGTTCCTTGCAAAACTTGCTTATGGGAAGATCAGAAGCTCTGACGATCATTACTGAAGAGGATTCAGAGAAATTATCGCCTACTCCCGGTTGAAGAGAGAACAAGTCGTGGTCTTTTTTTTGGTGTCAACCTCTATTGAAATGTGCTGTTGTCAAATCAAAAAGGGGACAGATTCGGAATTTTACAACTCTGATAAAAGTGAAATAAAAGGAAATCTGTATCATCTTAATCAAAGCATGTGCCACCTGAGTCGGCTCCCCGTCTCGTCCCTTGGCCTTGGTGACTCTCGTGTGCTGGAGGTTAAGGGTTTGTTAAAGAAGATGGGTTTTGATTAAGTGTCACATTTAGTGTGATGTGACATGCTCTTTATCATTGCAAGGGAAGATTGGGGGCCAAGGGGAGCTTTATAGCTAGTTCCCAATATAAATTAGGAGTCTTGGGGAATGGGTGCTTTGCAGTTGGCCTTGATCTTTCAAGGGCCCAATGAATGTGTGTATGTGAGAGTGTGCACGCATGTATGTGTGTGTGTGTTTGGAGAGATAGCAGAAAAGTCAGTTTCCAGGTTCCTGCACTAATGGGCTGGTTACCCCCTCTTGGAGTTTGACTTGCAATTGTAACACAAGGCTCCAGTTCTAAATTTGTCCACATTCTTGATGTACCAGGCAAAGGTCTTCGTGCTTTTTACTCCTTTGGAATTTCAGGGTTGCCACTGCACAAATTTGAAGATAGAGAAGCAAAAGGAAGCATTCCAAGCGCTGAATGCCATTTCTAACCAGAGGCCATGGATGATGCCTCCCCTGACTTTACCCGGAGAAAGAAAACATACAAATTCCCTTCAAATCTAAGGTACACAGCACACCTGCAGACTCTGATTCTGGCTTAACTTGGAGGAGGGAGAGCACAGAGAAAGGGGTCACAGGAAACACCCAGCGTGAGATGGAGTTCTCACGAGGAAGGGGAGGAGAGAATGGGGATTGAGGAATACATCCCAGAAGGACACTTCCACCCAATGGATTCCCTGCCTCCAACTTAATCTTCTCCAAATATCACTCACATGGAGTCCCTTCCCTGCTCGAAATCTTTCAATAGCCCTCCTTTTCCCTCCCATTGCCTACAAATGAAAATCCACACTCTCCATCCTGGCATTCGATGCCCACATGCTGAACACCACCAAATGAGTCTTCTGTTCACTGCCCACAGCATGACTTACTTGTTCCTGTCTTCAAGCACCCACTCATGTCGCTCCCCTGCCTGAAATGCCTTCCTCGCTTCCCTCTCCCATGGAAAGGCCACCCATCTTCCTTAAGATGGAGTCACAGCCCGCTGAGATGACTCCTTTTATTTATTCCAGAAATATGAATTGAGAGCCTACTAAGTGCCCAGAACTGCTCTGGGCACCTGGGATAGGACAGAGGACAAAACAGACAAAGCTGCCTGCCTTTGGGGAGCTTGCACTATTGCAGAAGGCGGGACTCTGATACTAAATGCTAAACGCAGTTCATCAGCAGGATGACTTAGTAGCTGAGGTTGCTATGGAAAAAAGAACAAAACAGATCAGGGAAAGGGAGACCAGGAGCTTGGGCATCAGGGGGCAGAGACCGGTTGCAGTATTAATAAACATGGTCGGGCCCATCTCACTGAGGTGGAAGATTCTGGGGAGCTAAGAAGACAGCTGAGCCGATGCCTAGGGGAGGAGAGTTCTGGGCAGAGGGAACATCTAGAGTAAGGATGTTCTCTGTCCACACAGAGTTGCCCCGTCCTCAAGAGGGATGGAGCACCCCGCCTTCTCTCCCTTCTCACTTTTCTGCAGGCAGCAGGTATCTGGAAAAGACACCTATGGACAAAGAAGATAGAAGATTCATAAGGGTGACACTGAAGGGAAAGGCCCCTAATGTTTGTTGTGGCATTAAGGCAGAGAAGTTAGAACAGTAATGGAGAAGTGCTCAGGTTTTTATTGTTATGTTCAAAGGTAATTTTTTTAAACATCAAATTTATAATAGTATTACCCGGCTATTGCCTCTTGATGCGGGAAAAAATGCCAACTACACTTGGGAAATAGCCAACACCCCTTTGCTCCTTGAAACAGCTCCTCCCGGCTCAGTTCCTCCCTCCTGCTGACTCACCCATTGCCCTGCAGCTGGGTTTCCGCCCTCATCACTGAGACTTCACCAAAGCTTTCTAATGTCCATCTCCCTGGACAGGGTCCCAGCCCCATCCTTACGTGCAGGTCGTCTTGCCATAATGTGGATTATGGAGCTGAGTCTCTGCTTCTTCACTTCCTCCCTGTGTGACCTTGGGTGAGTTACTCAGCCAGTTTGGGCCTTGATTCACTTATCCATTAAATGGGGTTTATCTTAACATCCTTCTGTGGCTCACTCCATGCAAAGCACTGGGTGTAGGGCCTAGCCCATCGTCAACCGCAAAGAGTGATCGGGTTGCCACTCTGACTCTGACTCCAGGGTTTCAGGCCTCCTATCGGAGCCTTCTTCCTCTTTTTTTTTTTTTTTTTTTTTTTTTTTTTTTTTTTTTTTAGACAGAGTTTTGCTCTGTCACCCGGGCTGGAGTGCAATGGTGCAATCTCGGCTCACTGCAACCTCCACCTCTTGGATTCAAGCAATTCTCCTGCCTCAGCCTCTTGAGTAGCTGGGACTACAGGCATCTGCCACCACACCCGGCTAATTTTTTGTATTTTAGGAGAGACAGAGTTTCACCATGTTGGCCAGGCTGGTCTTGAACTCCTGACCTCGTGATCCGCCCACCTTGGCCTCCCAAAGTGCTGGGATTACAGGCGTGAAACACCATGCCTTCCTCTCTTGCTGCTTGTGCTTGCAGCCTCTGCTCCCTCCCACCTTTCTGCCCATTCCGTAAGTGACAGCGAGGTTTCCCAGAACTGTGGCTTCTCTCCCTGCCCACACTTCCTACCTGGCCTCTTCACAGCCACAGTCAGGGCTTCAACCACCCCCATTTATACTAGTGGCCACCACCCCCACTTTCTCTATCCCAGCCCCTAGCCCGAGTTCCAGACTGATGGATCCACTTCGTGCGTGCGGAGCAGCACTCAATCCAAGTCTGTCTAGGCTGACCTCATCTCTGCCCCACCCTCACCTCCTCTTCCTGATCCCTGTATATCATTACCGCCCCTCCCTCCCAGCCTGTCATTCATTCTTTTAATCATCAACACTCTGGAATGTCTGTAAAGTTAAACAAAGATCTCTGGGATGTGGTCCCTACCCTCAGGGATCTCCCAGGGCAACAGACAGAGGCAGTAATTACAATTCAAAGAAGAAGGTGGCTTGACAAAAGGAAACATAGGCCTTAGGTGAGTGGCAACAGAGGGGCCTACCTGGCCTAGGGGTTCAGGGGACTTCTCTAAGAGGACTTGAGGAACCCAGGCAAGAAGTCAGCAGGAATGGCCCTGAATACATTCTTATTTTGGAGGACTCAGTTGCCTATTGCCTCAGGAAAGAAATAAGGACAGATGGCTTACAGACCTCTCTGGGCCCCAGGCACTCTTATGTGTGGAGACCATTAAATGCATGCCTGTCCCACATTAATCATAGTTGTTTTGTATTACTGTTTCTGAGAGATCTCTGATAACTTGGCTTTTTAAAGTTATCTTTCTGGCTACAACCCCCCTAGACCCTGCTAATTTAATATGCGTTGCCTATGACTTCTCTCAAGGCCATGAATAGTCAGAAACCCTTGTACAGGAGAAAAATCTAACCCACAAATTCCTGTCAAATGTACTGAAATTTTTATGAAATCAAAAGTTAACAAGAGAGCTGACATAATTTACATTTTGTAGCCATTGAAATATTTGTTAATTTTAATTTTGCACATTTCTTCTTTTGGAGCTACCCCACCCCCACCCCCCACCTCCACACCACCCCTTGCTGCCGGGTTTCAAGTGTTTTAGTAGGACCCTGGCAAGTTTGTAGTCCTGGTGATGAGCTTAGGGAGGTTACTGGGTAACTAGGCCATCAGAACCAAGCCAGCATCCACCAGGATGGAGAGGACAGGCAGGACAGGTGGTATTAAAGAGACATTTAGGAGAGACACATTTAGGATAAGACTTAGTGAAAAATCAGAGTTGTGCAGAGAGGACTTCAGGGCGACTCTGAGAGTCTGGGTGACTGGTGGACCCATTCCCCAAAGACACAATGAAGGAGAAACAAATGGAGGGAAGAGAAATGGTTAATTTGGGGTGGAGCACATTAACTCCAAGACAGGCAATCAGTTTGCCTGAAGGACACCCCAAATGGAGACATCCAGGGGACTTTAGATGGATGGCTCTGGGGATGAGCAGAGCCAGGGTAAGTGGTAATCATGATATTAACAGTGGCTAACACATGCTCTTGGCTTAGGAAGGGCCAGCCCCTGCACTAAACACTTTGTCCTCTCAACAGCCCTTTGGGGTAGGTGCTGCTACCATCTCCACATTACAGATGAGACTGAGCTGCAGGGAGGTGAAAGGAACTTGCCCAAGGCCACACACAGATGTAGGTGGGGGCACTCTGCCCAAACTCTGAGCCACTTAATCTGGGAGATGGGAGGAAGTAGGAGGTGCCCAAAGTCTTGGGAATACAAGTAAAGGTTAAAGTGTTCCGAGACAAGAGATGATTCTGAGGGAACACCTAGTATTTTAGGAGAGTCTGTGGAGGAGCAGCAACTAGAGAAGGAAGGGGAGACCTGGACAGGGTTGGGTCCTGGATACTTCTGGGATGCCAGAAGGAGGGTGGCAAGGCCATCATTGTGAGGGGCTGCCACAATGGCACTGGATGTCCATTTGGCAAATTGGAGCTAAATTAGCAGGGCTCCAACTCAGGTTTGTGGGAGTATTCAAAGGCAACCAAGTAAAGCAGGGATCAGGATGAGAGCTGAAAACTCACCAACATCCCTCTCCCCAAGCCGGGAACCACTCCCCACCAAGTCCCACATGAACCAGAACACAGCAATGGGGTGCAGGTTGGGGGGTGGGCAAACGATGGATGTAGAAGAAGTGTATCAAAGACTTGCCTTTCAAGTTGTTTGGCTGGAAGGAAAGGAGAGTGAAGGTGATGTCTAGAGAGGGAAGCAGGGTTGAACGTTTCTCCCTGAACCGAAAGAGCCAGCAGACAGGGGAGGATGGATGAATGAATGAACTGGGCACTGCGGTTACCTAGTGACCCAGCAGAACACTTTCCAACTGAGTCTTCCTTACAAACCACAGAACATAGAGCCCCATCCTGAACTCCCTACACTTTGCTTCAGTAAGGCTCTCAGGGTTGACAGTTTTTAGTCAGCCCTGCAGAAAGGAGACAGACAATCAGTTTGCTCCTAAATATCGCTGGCTCCATTCAGCCTGGAATGGCGACATCAGACATCAAAGCACAGACTGCTGGGGCCTGGGGGGACCCGAGAGAACCATAGGCAGAGCCTTCTGAAACAGAAGAGTTACACGCAAGGATGACTCTGAACATTCCCTCTTTCAACAAAACGATACAGGCTCACTAAATAACATGAGGAAAACACAGGAAAGTTAATTAAAGAAAATATCCCAGTCATAGTCCTGTTATCCAAACACTAGTATTACTCACTTTTTAAGATCTTCTGGAGATTTTCTCTGTGTAGGGTTTTTGTTTTGTTTTGTTTTTTAAATCTTAGCTGTAATCATGTCTACAATTTCATATCCTGCTTTTCCTACTTACTATATTGTGTTTTCTTCTGTCATTACTCACTTTAGTTTATTGTAATGAGTGCATAAAATGTCATCGTGTGAATTTGTCAAAGTTTATTTAACCATTGCTCTAGAGTTGGACATTTAGATTACTGTCAATGTTTTGCTGTTATCGATTTTTGTTATTATAAATGATATTATAATGCATATGTGCACATAAACCATTTTCTGGCATTTAGGGTTATTTCTTAAGACAGAGTCTCAGAAGTGAAGTTATAGAGTTAACAAATATGAACACTTCTCAGAGTTTCACATTCATACTGCCAAATTCCTCCCCAAAGGGCACTATATTAATGTATACTGTGATTAGCAATGCGTAAAAATGTGAGCTTTGCAATGGCTTAAACCACACTGGCTAGTATTACTAAAAAAAAAAAATTGTTTTTGCTAATTTAATAGGTAAAAAGTGAGCTTGATTTTTTAAGGTAAACTTTATAGTGAATTGTATCACGCATTCAGAAAGTACACAAATCACGGGTGAATTTTTACAAAGTGAACACCCCTGAGTAACCGGCACCCAGATCAAGAAACAGAACCTTACCAGAACCCTAGAGGCCACTGTTGTGGCCCTGTTCCCCCTCCTCCACTCCACCCAAGGGTCATCGTTGTTCTGACTTCTCCCACCACAGGCTAGTTTTGGAAAGTGGCATTGTTCTAATTTTCATTTCCTGAATTACTAGCGGAGCTAACCGCCTGCCACATCTTAGTGGATGAGCTTTAGTTCCTCTTTTGTAAATTGTCTTTTTAAGCTCTTTGTCTAGGAAACAGTTGATTCTTAAGCAATTTCCCAATGTCGACTTTGGTTAAAGGTGGAGTGTAGTCATCATGACATTGTTTGAAACTGGAGAAGCATGTCGTATGTGTGTATATGCGTGTATGTTCTTTGCTCTCATGATCTCATCCTGACAATGTAGTAGTCCCCCCATCCAAAGTTTCACTTTCCATGGTTTCAGTTACCCATGATCAACTTTGGTCTGAAAATATTAAATGGAAACACCAGAAATAAACAATTCCTAAGTTTTCAGTTGCACACTGTTTTGGGTAGCATGATTAAATCCCACAGTGCCCCACTCTGTCCCTCCTGGAGGTGACTCACCCCTTTGTCCAGCATCTTGGCGCCATAGACGCTCCCTGCCCGTGGTTGCTCCGTAGCCCTCTTGGCAGTATGACTATGCCTGTGTTCCAGTAACTCTTACTTTACTTAATTGTTCTATCTTATTATTAGTTATTGTTGTTAATCTCTTACTGTGTCTAACTTATTAATTAAGCTCTATCATAAGTAGGTATATATAGGAAAAAACGTAGTCTATGTAGGGTTCAGTACTATCTGTAGTGTCAGGCAAACACTGAGGGTTTTGGGGTGAATCCCCCCCATGAGGGGGGCAGATGTGCTACTCTTATTTATGCTTCTCCATTGCAAAGCAAGATGGCATCTCTCCAGGCAACACCTGGAAGCCAGGGTAACTTTTTGGTGACAGAGCTGAGCCTAAATAGACTCTGCTGTTCTTCCAGTGTCTGTGAGAATTACAGAAATAGGTCACTGAACCTTTTTAAAAATCGAACTGACACATTTGGGGAAAGCGTTTTTTCTGCTGAGATAGCACACAGTATAAGATGAAATGATCCCCAGAGGGTAGATGAATTGAGACAGTTGGTATTAAAAATAAATAAATAGTCTTAATGACTCACAGGGAATATAGCACCTTTCATAAGAAAGGTCTCTAAACATTGTTACCTGAACAGACCACAATAAATTTCTAATATACAAGGTACAAGCCATTGCCAGCCCCTGCCCACCCACACCTGGCAACAGCTTTTGATGGGAAGAGAAGGGCCACATCAGCTGTGGGCAGTTCCCTCAGCAATGCCAGATGTCCTGTCTCCCTGGGTGAGCTTGATCCCCTCTTAATTTCCTACACAGCCCACCAGTTCACCCTTGGACAGGCATATGGCTGCATAACAGGCAGGAAGGAGGAGGGTTACCTCGCTGCCTGTGAGCATCTCCACTCCAGCTCTTCCAAGGCCTTGACCAATTTGGGGTGGGGCAGCCCCAGAATCCTTTACCCAAGGCTCCCCATGAGCTGTCTAGGACCACAGATCTGCCTGTGCAGGGCCCTTTTCAACTTCCTCCTGAGCCATCTTCAGAAAGCTCCCTCTGGCTATTGCCCAGCCCCTCTTCACACCCGCCTGCTGCCTTCAGGAGCCCCACGAACCCACAGTGGAGCTCAAGTCTTCTTAAGAGATTCCCAAGGAACTCCCTCCCTTTCCATGCTGGGCTCTGCTACTGAGATGAGCAAGGTCTGCCAGCTGGAAGGCAGGACCTCGGGGTATGGTGGGGAAGATGCTTTGATTCAGCCCAAGAATGGCAGGAGAATACCAAGAGGGATTGGCTGTCCCAGGAGTGGGGCGTGAATAGAAGCAAGGGGTGAAGCAGAGCGGGGGCAGGGCCACTTGCTTTTTAGGAAGCGTGGGCAGCAGGGAGAAAGGTACAGGGCTGTCACTACCCGGGTATCAGAGCAGTGACCCTGGGAAAGTGGGAAATAGGAGGGGACAGTTCAGGTATAAGACATTCTTCAGAAGTAGAACCCACTGAAGATTTGGTGACATAGAGTTGGCACCAAGGGAAAGATGAGTCACAGATGCCATGCAGCACCTTCTAATAAGAACACAGCTCCTTTCATGATACGCATTTCCATTCCATAGGAGTGTACTGAGTGCTTACTTTGTGGCAGATATTGCCGTAGACTCTAGGAATGACATGTGGCTACTACCCCAAGGGAGTTTTAATTCTGTTGAGTGAAAGACAGGCAATGTAGACAACAAAGTAAACAAATAAAAAAGATGATTTCCCATGGTGACAGATGCTCTTGGAAAATAATTTGGGCTGGGGGAATTGTGTGATCAGGGAGGAATTTTCAGAGAAAATGACATCAGAGTTGGATAGAAAGAAGGGGCCAGTACAGGAGAAGCCAGGGCAACAATATTCTAGGTAAATAAAAGAGCCTCTGCAAAATGCCCCAAGGTAGCATCAACCTTGGCACATTTGAGGAACAGAAGGAGGACCACTGTGGCATGACAAAAAGAGTTTTGCAAGACTAAATTGTTTTCTGACCTCTTGCAGAGCTGCCGTTGAAGTCTTACTAACTTAGAGTTTCACCTCTGGTTTCTAGACACTACAAGCCCTTCCCGTTTCTCTTTTCTCTTTCTCTCCAGACCGGCTACAGCAAGGAGTGAGATCAGTACCTTAAGACCCAATGTAGGACTTAAGAAAGGACTGGAACCAGTTCAGTCCTCCCAGAAGCCAAATGGGGAGGGAGTCCTGAGGCCAGTCTGTCTCCTTTTTTCAAGAATGTGGTTCTTAACCACCTTTGAGCTATGAACTCCTTTAGCAATCTGATGCAAGCTGGGAAAAATACACACACACATAATTCTGTACACAACTTCAGAGAAAGCACATTGTAGACCCTCTCCTAAGGTCACTACTTTGGCAGTTCTTTCTAAGCTGGTTCATTTTCTCGTTAAGGCTATGTCCTTTTCACCGAAGAGAGTATGTGTGGAAAAAAAACACCTTATAAACAGCAAATCAACCTATTAATACATACAGCCTATACATTCAAATTCTTGTAAGATATAGAATAGATCAGCCGGTGTGGTGGCTCACGCCTGTAATCCCAGCACTTTGGGAAGCTGAGGTGGGCGGATCACGAGGTCAGGGGTTTGAGACCAGCCTGACCAACATGGTGAAACCCCATCTCTATTAAAAAAACAAAAATTAGCCGGGCGTGGTGGTGTGCGCCTGTAATCCCAGCTACTGAGGAGGCTGAGGCCGGAGAATCACTTGAACCCAGGAAACGGAGGTTGCAGTGAGCGGAGATTGTGCCATTGCACTCCAGCCTGGGCGACAGAGTGAGACTCCGTCTCTGGGAGAAAAAAAAAAAAAAAAAAGAGTAGATCTTCCATAGAGATGCATCCATATATAAAATATAACTATAATAATGGTAAAAACATATTTACAGTGTTTTTACTTTGCAGCACACATATATCATTCTATCCCATTGAAATCCTTGGCATATGGTTAGGGAAGACATAGTCCATTTTATAGATGAGGACACTGAAGAAGAGAGGGCCACGTGGCATCCCTGCAATGACAGGGCCGGGTGGCAGCAGCACTGGGACAGGAACCAAGGTCTTGTCACTCTGAGGCCCAGGCACCCCAAGAGGCAATGCCGTCTGCATTTCTCTTTGATTGCTCTCTCCCATGACCTTAAGCAGAACCTGGGGGCGCTCACGGCAAAGGCAGTCTTTGTGCATGCACACTTGGCCCGCATCAGCCTCCTGGTGGGAAACACAGACACAGAGGAAATGATGTTTTCTAACACAGGGAAAGAAGCACAGGGCCTGCCTTCAGAAATCAAGGTTGCGTAGACAGAGGGGAACTTTTTACTAGGGCTTCCTCTTGGCCAATTAAACCTAATGACACATTTCCTTTTTCTTCTGAAAACATACAGCATTTTCCCCTACCATACTGAAGGAGAAGAAACCTGGAAGAACGCCACCTAGTGGCCCAGACCTTCAAGATCGTGGCTGCTTCTCCACCTGCTACCCTGCCCCCACTTCATAGGCCACCTTGCCTATTAGAAAACTGGACCCATACCCCTCGCCATGCAGCAAGATAATCTCAAATGGATCAGAAATCCAACGTAAAAAATGAAAACAAACAAGTATTAGAAGACACATCGGTGGACTTCTTTATACCCTGGGTGTGGGAAGTCTGTCTGTGATTCAAATCCCAGATGCAAACCAAAGGGCCTCTGGGTGTTTGCTCCTCCAGCTGAGAGAGGAGTTGGGGAGGAAAGGGGATGTGTGTGCAATCTTCTCCTCCGTGTGGCATCTGCCCTACCCCATTAGAGCTAAGTGACTGTCCCCAGCCTGGGCTCCTGGGATCAAGGGGAGGGAAACAGATAAAAAAAACAATTAAACTGGCTGGGCCCACTGCCCCCTTTGCCTTCTGGACAGACAGGAAAAGAGGTCTCATTGCTGTGCCTCACAAAAAGGAAGACGCTCAAGATATCAAGAGGCAAGGAGCTGGGAACAGTGGCTCCTACCTGTAATCCTAGCACTTTGGAAGGACAGACAGGAGGATCCTTTGAGCCCAGGAGTTTGAGACCAGCCTGGGCAAAATATCGAGACTCTGTCTCTACAAAAAGTAAAATAAAATAATTAAAAATTAGCCGGGTGCAGCACTGTACCCCTGTAGTCTCAGCTACTCCAAAGGCTGAGACAGGAGAATCATTTGAGCCCAGGAGGTCGAGGCTGCAGTGAGCCAAGATCACACCACTGCACTCTAGCCTGGGTAACAGTGGAAGACCTTGTCTCAAAAAAGAAAAAAAAAAAAAGAAGTTTTTTTTTTTCAAACAAAAATTTTAAGAGAGGAATGGAAACCCAGTCCAAGCTCAACCTGACACCAAAATGAATGCTTTTCTAATGAAAAATCAAATATTTCAATGAAATAAAAGAAAGTATTAATAAATTCAACAACTTTTAAAAAAACCTGCTGCATGGCAAGAAAATTGGCACATTGTGAGAAATATTGGCAACATTTTCACAGAAACAGGTTAATCTGTAATATTAGGAATATAACGAACATTTAAATATTGAGGGGAAAAGGCCAAAACTTGATAGAAAATTAGGCAAAAGGCATGAACAAACAGTTCACACACACAGATACAAAAATATATAGATGGACCTTAAAATACAGAAAGATGTTCAGGTTCACTCATTATGTTATAAATATATATTAGAACCACATTGAGATACCAATCTTTATAAAATTGACAGAATTTCAGATGTTTGACAGTGCACTCCATTGGCAAGGCTGTAATGATTCTCATAATCATTGATGGGAATGCAAAATGATACAACCCTTGTGGAGGGAATTTGGAAATATCTAGCAAAACTATATATGCATTTACCCTTTGACTCAGTAATACTATCTCCAGGAATTTATCCTGAAAATACACTTCTACAAATATAAAACAACATATTTATAAGGTTGTTCACAGAGACATTACTTAAACAGCAAAATATTAGAAACAGCTTCATTCAATTAGGATAGTAATTGAATAAACTGTGATGCAGTCACACAATGGAGTACCACACAGCTGAAAAGCGTTGAGGAATATTTCTCTGAATTAACATGTAGTAATTTCCGGGATATATTAAGTGAAAAAATTAAAGTACTAAAGAATGGATATATTATGCTACTTTTTTTTTGTATTAGAAAGAGAAACGGCCGGGCGCGGTGGCTCAAGCCTGTAATCCCAGCACTTTGGGAGGCCGAGACGGGCGGATCACGAGGTCAGAGATCGAGACCATCCTGGCTAACACAGTGAAACCCTGTCTCTACTAAAAAATACAAAAAACTAGCCCGGCGAGGTGGCGGGCGCCTGTAGTCCCAGCTACCCGGGAGGCTGAGGCAGGAGAATGGCGTAAAACCCAGGAGGCGGAGCTTGCAGTGAGCTGAGATCTGGCCACTGCACTCCAGCCTGGGCGATAGAGCGAGACTCCGCCTCAAAAAAAAAAAAAAAAGAAAGAGAAACACAGGAAGAATAAACCAAAAACAAGCAGTTGCCTATAGGGGATTGGCAGGAATGGAGTGGAAGTAATAAGGATGTGAGTTTACCCTTTCGTATTAGTCTGTTCTCACACTGCTAATAAAGACGTACCGGAGACTGAGTAATTTATAAAGGAAAGAGGGTTAATTGATTCATAATTCAGCATGGCTGGGGAGGCCTCAGGAAACTTACAATCACGGTGGAAGGGGAAGCAAACACGTCCTTCTTCACATGGTGGCAGGAAGGAGAAATGCCAAGCAAAAGGGGGAAAAGCCCCTTATAAAACCATCAATCTCGTGAGAACTCACTCACTATCACGAGAACAGCAGCATGGGTGCAACCACCACAGTGATTCAATTACCTCCCATCAGGCCCCTAGTACAACTCACAGGGATTATAGGAACTACAGTTCAAGATGAGATTTGGGTGAGGACACAGCCAAACTATATCAAATTCTGAGTGTAGTTTTTGATATATAGTTATACATAACTACATATATAATTATATGTATACGTATATATAGTTTTGACTTTTGAACCTTGTAAAAGTTTTTCATATTTAATTTTTTTTTTTTTTTGACGGAGTCTCACTCTGTCACCCAGGCTGGAGTGCAGTGGCATGATCTCAGCTCACTGCAACCTCCAGCTCCTGGGTTCCAGTGATTCTCCTGTCTCAGCCTCCTGAGTAGCTGGGATTACAGCATGTGCCACTATACCTGACTAATTTTTGTATTTTTAGTAGAGATGGGGTTTTGCCATATTGGTCAAGCTGGGCTCAAACTTTTGACCTCAGGTGATCTGCCCATCTCGGCTTCCCAAAGTGCTGGGATTACAGGTGTGAGCCACCATGCCTGGCCCATATTTAAACTTTTTTAAATTTTGAGAGATTTGTCAAAAAGAAAACCTTAAAATTAAATGCAAATATAAACAAATGAACTTAACTGCATATAAAATTAATAATAGAACCATACAGAAAAAAAAAAAAGGTTGACATGACCTGTGAATACAGTATTCTGACCATATACCCTTAACTGGATGTATTCTAAGAACAAATAGTACTACAAAGAAGTCGTGAAATTTTCTTAGGCTTGATGTTGGAAATGTGCTTTTGCACTACCCAGAGAGGGGTCCATTCTGCCTTGTTCTGGATTCCTGTCTTAATTTAAAGGGAAACGTTCACAATTTCCAGAGCCCTTGATGTCCTGCCAATGAAGGAGGAAGATGTCCTTAAGTTCCTTTCAGCAGGAACCCACTTAGGTGGCACCAACCTTGACTTCCAAATGGAACAGTACGTCTATAAAATGAAAAGTGATGGCACCTACATCCTAAATCTGAAGAAGAGCTGGGAGAAGTTTCTGCTGGCAGCTCGTGCCATTGTTGCCATCGAAAACCCTGCTGATGTCAGTGTCATATCCTCCAGGAAAACTGGCCAGAAAGCCATGCCGTCATTTGCTGCTATCACTGAAGCCACTCTTGTTGCTGGCCGCTTCACTCCTAGAACATTCTCTAACCAGATCCCGGCAGCCTTCTGGGAGGCACGGCTTCTTGCGGTTACTGACCCCAGGGCTGACCACCAGCCCCTCACAGAAGCATCTTACGTTAACGTATCTACCATTGCTCTGTGTCACACAGATTCTCCTATGCACTATGTGGACATTGCTATTCCATGCAACAACAAGGGAGCTCGCTCAGGGGGTTTGACGTGGTGGATGCTGGCCTGGAAAGTCCTGCACATGCCTGGCGCCATCTGTGAAAGGCACCAGATCTCTGCTTCTACAGAGATCCTGAAGAGACTGTAAAGAAGAGCAGGCTGCTGCTGGAAAGGCAGTGACCAAGAGGAATTTCAGGATGAATGAACTGCTGCAGCTCATGAGTCCACTGCTACTCAGCCTGAGGGTGCAGACTGGTCTGAAGGTGGCAGGTGCCCTCTGCTATTCAGCAGCTCCCTACTGAAGACTGGAGTGCTCTGCTTGCCACGGAAGACTGGTCTGCAGCTCCCACTGCTTAGGCCACTAAATGTATAGGAGCAACCACTGAATGGGCTTAAGCTGTTTGTCCACAGGCTTTTAAACACCACGAAAAGAAGGCTGACAGAAATAAACACCAATTTATTTTAAAAAGGAAATGGTAGGCCAGGTGCCATGGCTCACACCTGAAATCCCAGCACTTTGGGAGGCCAAGACGGGTGGATCACCTGAGATCGGGAGTTCGAGACCAGCCTGACCAACACGGAGAAACCCGTCTCCACAAAAAAAACAAAATTAGCTGAACATTGTGGCGCATGCCTGTAATCAAAGCTACTCAGGAGGCTGAGGCGGGAGAATCACTCGAACCCGGGAGACGGAGGTTGCAGCAAGCCAAGATTGCACCATTGCACTCCAGCCTGGGCAACAAGAGCAAAACTCCATCTCAAAAAAAAAAAAAAAAAGAAGGAAATGGTATTGGAGCAGTCATTCTAAAAGTGTTTGGGGTGTATTGTAGGACAGAGCAAATAGTTAAATATATTGATGTTTCCATTTGCTAACAGGTGTGTTAAAATAAACTAAATGAATGAATGTATTGATGGTGTTGGAAGTCAGAGTTCCCATTGTGGAGGAAGCAAAGATACAAATATGGAATGGAAAGATGAGGAGGAATCCTGTGGAACTGGATTTTAATTGGAAGAAATTTAAAAAAAAAATACTAATGTTTTAAAAGTATGCATTTCCTAGATCTGTCCACTGAAAGGGTTTATAAGCAATGGTATCCCAGTAGCAATGAGCAAACCTAGTGGCCAGAGCTTGATTTCTGAATGCCATTTTCCACTAAAAGAAAACTTGGAGAAATGGCTGATTCCAGACCTGGAGCAGGGAAAATATGAAGTGAGCCGCAAAGTAAGGAAGTGCTCGAAGATGGATGGGGTTATGTCAAAAGGATACTGACATCAGCTTGGAGGAACTTCCACTAACCATATTTGGGACAATCTGGCATCAAAAATAAGTTATTGTAGTAGATTATAATGCAGACCTCAGAAGATTAGCCTCAAGGTTCTGGGGGCCCTTCCACAGGGCTTTTTGACAGCATGGCAGCTGGCTTCCCCTGGAGCAAGCCATGTGACAGCTCCCGAAATGAAAACCGTAGTGTTTTATATAACCTCATCTCAGAAGTGACAGTCTATAACTTCTGACTTATTCTATTCTTTAGAAGCAAGTCACTAAGCCCAGTGCATACCTAAGGGAAGGGGGAACCCAAGAATGTAGACACCAGGAGGTAGGGACCAATGGGAGCCATCTTAGAGGGCACTCACACCAAGTAATCAATTATAACCACATTACCAGTAATGAAACAAATTGACATTATGTCCCTCTTGATACACCACAATGCGAAATACACAGCGATACAGATATAGTATTCTTGGGGGAAAAGGAAGAAACAGACAGACAAATCCAGAATGTGGGACACTCTATAAGAGAACCAGTTTGAATTCTCAAAAAGTGTCAATATCATGAAAAAGATAAAATAATTGCTGTAAGTTACAGAAGACTAAAGAGACATGACAAATCGTGAGATTTGTGATCCTTAAAAAGATTCAGGATCCACTGGGTGCTGTGGCTTATGCCTATAATCCCAGCACTTTGGAAGGCTGAGGCAGGCAGATCACGAGGTCAGGAGATCAAGACCATTCTGGCTAACACAGTGAAACCCCGTCTCTACTAAAAATATTTTTAAAAATTAGCTGGGCGTGCTGGTGGATGCCTTAATCCCAGCTACTCAGGAGACTGAGGCAGGAAAATTGCTTGAACCAGGGAGGCGGAGGTTGCAGTGAGCCTAGATGGTGCCACTGCACTCCAGCCTGGGTGACAAGAGCAAACTCCATCTCAAAAAAAAAAAAAAAAAAAAAAAATGATTCAGGATCAAAAAACAAAAAGAGCTATAAAAGACATTCTTGAACCAATTTGAATATAGACTGCATATTAAACTATTAAGTATCTGTTAAATTTGTTGGATGCGATAATGCTATTACGCTTACGGAAGAGAATCCCTTTCTTCTAAGAGAAACACGCCGAAATATTTATGCGTCAAGTGTACAATATCTGCAAGTTATTTTCAAATAGTTCAGGAAAGCAAAACCAAAACAAAAAGACTCTAACGTATAAATACACATACGAGTGTGTATATATGTTTGGAAATGTGAAGGATATACTCACATTCATTGTCCTGTTCTTTCAATTTTTCCTTATTGAACTCTTTTTGTTGGTTTGTTTGTTTGTTTTGTTTGTTTTGAGACGGAGTTTCACTCTTGTTGCCCAGGCTGGAGTGCAATGGCACGATCTCGGCTCACCGCAACCTCCGCCTCCTGGGTTCAAGCGATTCCTGCCTCAGCCTCCCGAGTAGCTAGGATTACAGGCTTGTGCCACCATGCCCGCCTACTTTTTTGTATTTTTAGTAAAGACGTGGTTTCTCCATGTTGGTCAGGCTGGTCTCGAACTCCCGACCTCAGATGATCCGCCCGCCTCAGCCTCCCAAAGTGCTGGGATTACAGGCATGAGCCACCAAGCCCGGCTCTTTCAATTTTTCTAAGTTTAAAGTTTTTCAAATAGAAGGTTGCCGAGGTGGAAGGTGGGAGTGGATATTGAGAATTTTAGGAATTTAACCAAATCTCTATGGGAAAGACCCTTGGTATGTGTTGGGCTGCCCTGAAGATTCCAGGGAGCCCACCAATAGTCTCTTGGTGGTGCCCAGTGTACGTGCTGGGGATTCTGTGAGCCAGTGCTCACTCCATGTTGAGAGGTGAAAAGGCAATGTCTTAGTCTGTATACCTGAGACTAAGTGATTTGTAATGAGCAGAACCTTATTGGTTCACAGTTCTGGGGGCTGGGAAGTCCAACTTCGAGGCACCAGCCAGTGAGCACCTTCTTGCTGCATCATCACATGGTGGAGAGCAGAAGGGCAAAAGGCAAAAGGGCGCCAAACTGGCCCTTTTATAACTGCATTAGTCATTAGGTCCCATTGTTAGCAATTACATTTCAACATGAATTTAGTAGACAAACATTCAAACCATAGGGAGTCAAAGCATACCTGGATTCTAATCCTTGCTCTGCCCCTTCCTAGCTGTGTGACTTTGGGTAAGTTATTAATCCTCTCTGACCCTCAGTTTCCTCAACTGTGAAGTGAGAGAGATCATGCCTACTCGGCATGATTGTTTAAATGTGCTAAATAAATAGTACTTCCCTCATATTCCTTTCCTTGTACCACCTCCCAAATCACCAGTTTATTCATTCATTAACTATTTATTATTATTCCTTTACAAGGAGCAAGGGATACAAATCTGAGTCAAGTTACTCTTTACTAACAAAAGATAAGCGCTTGGTGTTAAGGAGTGAGGAGTTGCCCAACAAGACTTCATAGAGGCTGGGCTATAGGGCAGAGTCTAGGATCGTGAGCTTGGTGGCCTGCACAGGTGATGGAAGAAGAGCCTAACCTGCAATGAGGGCCCTCAGGGGCAAAGGTAGTGGGTAGTTCAGGTGTCAGGAGGGTGACTGGACTGGGGGCATTTGGCGAAGTAGGCAGGGCCAGGTTAGGAAATGGGTTGGGCCCCACATGAGCAGTGTAGTTCCTTGTCTAGAATGACGGGGTGCCCCTAAAAAATGCATTTCCAAAGATCACTTATTACTGACCATGACAAGCTTTGATGTTTGGTTCAGAAAATGCAGTAGGTGGAGCTCAGCTGTATTATACTGGTTTAAAACAACAACAACACTTGAATGGATAAATAGAAGGAAGCCATGTACCCTAAATTTTTCTGTGGCCTTTCTCACCACCTTCTTCCCAGACGGGGAGGAAGAACCCTGGCTAGGGGATTAGGCTGACAGAATAGGGCCGGCCTTTGAGAAGGGTGATATTTTTCAGGTAGAGGCACACAAAGAAAAAAATAAAGAGAGAAGGGTATTGATTGCAGAATAAAGCTCTTCTGTCACCTGTTGTCACCATCTCCTTATGCAGCCTCTGTCCACAAGCACCTAATACCCTTACCACCACCCTAGACTAGATTGCAGGGACTACCACTTTCTAAATCACATGTTTCTGTAATACATTAATTTACTTTTTGCCACAAATTTATATTACTTCTGTAATCTGGAAAAAAAAATGACCAGAGAGAGAGAGAGAGAAAGAAACCCTAAACATCCAATTCCCATACCAATCTAGATTGATCTTGAAAGATCTGCTTTCCCCCACATCAGTCCCCCTATAATGCCTGCCATTCTTGGGTCTCCTCTGCCCCTTTCTCCATCCCTCTGCCCCTTTCTCCATTTCTAGATTGCTAGAAAGTAAGAGAGAGGAGGGAGCATCACAGTGGACTGGCTTCAAGCCCTTGCTGGGGGACACATGAAGGACCCCAGCCTGTGCCAGCCCTGGTGCTGAGAACTCCAGGTTCCTGGTTCCTGTGGGGACCCCAGGGCTCACCACTGGCATCCTGGCAGAGCGGTCCCGGGGTACCCGGGCCAGGGAGCCTCAACCCCCGCCGGATGTGCACACGCAGAAGGAAGCTTCTTGACTCATGCTAAATCATTTTTCTAAGAACAAAAACTATGTACAAATGAATATTTCCATCTTTATTTCAAATTCTAGGTTTCAACTGCAATATTAATGCTACTCCACAGTGTAATTTACTTGTAATAATATATCATTATTTCTATTTTACAGTTCTCTTCTTAAAGTAGTAAAGCAAATGTTTAAAACAGCACAAATCCGAAGCCCCACAATTCTCCATTCAGGCTCAGAATTTGTGCTCTCCTTTCAGAATGGCACATAATTGAAAACAATGAAAACCCCCGATGTGCTAAATGCTGTAGTCATTAAAGCATTTTTTTACTTTGCAATAAAAGACTGTTCTTGTGGTTGTGGTTATTTATTTATTTATTTTTAGAAACCCCAAACAAGCTGCTTCCTGTTCCCAGACTGACATCTGCTGGGGATGTCAGGCTGACCGGCTCCCCACCAGGCCCGCAGCCGGCTGCCACTCTCGCCCACGGAGGGCAGCGGAGGGACGCGCCCAGGGCGCAGCCCACGGCCTCTCCTGGCCTCTCTCCCTCCGGCTGGGATGCAGGCTCAGGAACCGGCCCTGGAGTCCCCAGTTTCTTTCCGGCTTGTAGCAGCTGAGTTAAATCCCAGAAAGGCACTGGCTTGGAACAGGATCCTGGCTGTCGGTGGCTCAGATGAGGTACTGATGCCCCGGTGAGGGTTTTGGGGGCGAAAATAGGCACACGAGCAGAGTGGGTGTCCTCTGCGTGCTGGATGCCCAAGTCTCCTTGCTTTCTGGGGGACGTCTACCTGTGTGTCTTTCACTTTTTTTCTGTGGTGATTCCTAGGCCTTTAGTAGAACAACTCCCTGTTTAGGCAGCCCTGGACATCGGGTCCTGTAAGGGAGGATCTCCATCCATCCCCATCAGATTCCAATCCGGCACCTTCAAGCTTAACAGCCGGAGCCGAGCTTCCTGTTCCACCCAGAATGAGTAGAATGAGGGCCCCTTTGTCTTCTCTTCTAATCCCTCCTGTGTCCCAACCTTGTTGTTGTTTACCCCGTGGTGGGGCACACAGGGGTGAAGCTGTGAGGGACTGGGGGAGGGCAATGTTCCTTTTCTGTCTCCTGGAGATGTCCTCCAGCTCTGGGAGCCTCTTACTGTCTGTAAAAGGATGGCGTCCAGCCAGAGTCTCTGAAGCTGCTCTGGGCAACCCGCCCTTCCAGGCCCTTGCAGGTCATTTTCTTTTCTTTCAAATTGTTTTTTTAAAATATATGTTTTACTTTTCAGGGAATGATCCAGAACATTGCAGGACATTTTCGTGAGATGCCCTTGGCCCCTCACAAAGCCAGTATCCTGCCCCAGCCAGCCCCTAACATGCTGTCCTACACACACCTCCAGGGGGTCTGCATTCCTGCCTCTCTGAACCCTCCAGTTCACCCACATCTGTCCCTTCCTGGCTATCAGCCCGCCAGCCTGACCACTAGCTTTTCCCTCCTGCTCCCCAGTGTCTTTCCTCTCTGGCCAAACTTCTCACCCCCATCCACAAACAATACTCTCAAAGGCAACCCCAACCCACTTAAACACATTTAATGAAATCTCATTGACACAGAAAAAGCCCTATCCTTCAGCTTGATGTCCAGAGACAGCATAGCCTAGCCCAGCTCAGCCAGGGTTTCCTAAAGCCTGGGAGGCTACCTTGGGGTCAGGGGAGGTCCATGGAATCATTTTGTGGGGATGAGGCGGGGGCATTAAAAATGGAGTCACTGAATGAGAAAGTGATTGTATTAGTTCAGTTTCACATTACTATAAAGATACTACCCAAGACTGCGTAGTTGATAAAGAAAAGAGGTTTAATTGACTCATAGTTTCACATGGCTGGGGAGGCCTCAGGAAACTTACAATCATGGAGGAAGGAGAAGCAGGCACCTTCTTCACAAGGCGACAGGAAAGAGAGAAAAAGCCCAAGGGAACTGCCATTTATAAAACCATCAGATATCATGAGAAGTCCCTCACTATCACGAGAACAGCATGGAGGAAACCGTCCCCATGATCCAATCACTTCCCACCAGGTCCTTCCCTCAACACCTGGGGATTACAATTCAAGATAAGATTTGGGTGGGGACACAAAGCCTAACCATATCAGTGATTCTGTTGTGGAGAAAGTCTGGTTTGGTGTGAGTAAGCCTTTTTTTTTTTTTTTTTTTTTTTTTTTTAATATAAGCTTTAAATTTCAGAATAGTTGAAGATTTACAGAAAAATTGCAAGAACATTACATAAAGTTCCTAAATACCTAACACCCAGTTTCCTCATTGTTAACATTGCTAGTGGAAACTTTGAACACCTCCCTGATGCCAGTGAATCTCCTTTCAACAAGGATGCACCTCTGTAGCCGCAGCTGGGAGGCTGAGCTGGACTCTAAGAACAATGCTTTGTATGCAACAAATATATTTTCTGTTACCTTCTACTTCCAGCAAGTGAGACGACTTGTTCACATTCTAAAATCTAAAAATCTCTGAAAAATGAAAGCTTTTTTTGTAATGTTGGGGCCAAAGCTCCTTAAGGCAAGCTATATATAGCCTCTATCCTACTTGATGTAAATATTCATACATTTCTCTGAGAAATGTTTATTGATGTTTTGGCCTCTGGGGGTGTTAACTACTGTAGGGCATATGCACTATATCTCCTTTCTAAATCAGAAAAACATCTGAATTCCAAAACATGTCTGACACTATAGTTTTCCATTTTATGGTTGTGATACAGTTCAAAAATAAATTTACGCCAGGAGTGGTGGCTTGCACCTGTAATTCCAACACTTTGGGAGGCTGAAGCAGAAGGATCACTTGAGTCTAGGAGTTGGAGATCAGCCTGGGCAACAAAGCAAGACCCCGTCTCTATTTATTAAAAAACAAAAATGAAAATCAATAAATAAATTTAAGTAAAAAGAACAAGTCACTTAAAGAAAAACACTAAATAAATTGTAAATACAGATTACCTGTATTTTTAACTTTCTTTTTTACTTTTTCCCACTCTTCAAATAAACACACAAATTACTAGCACCAAAAACAAAACAAAGAATCTGCTTTGCCTTCAGGGTCCAATCTAAACTCCTCCACCCCCTGGCCATACCACAATCCTGCTGCATACCAGGGCTGCTCATGCCTCCAGGCCTTTACACGTTCTGCTTGTCTCCTTAAAATGCTTTCCCCACTTATTTCCCTGGCAAACTCTAGGCCCTGCATCCAAACTCAGCTCAGATGCTACCTCCTGCAGGAAGCCCTCCTGGGTTGCATCCAGTCTTAATTAAGTGGTCATCCTGTGTGGTCCCCTGGTATGCTGCACACAATACTGTAGGTAAGGAAGAGGTTTGACCCTTAGCTCTGCCTCTTTTCAGCTGGATAATTCAGGTCACTTAATTATGCTCACTAAGCCTAAATAGTAAGATTAGTAATGAGAGTTACTATTTATTGAATTCATGCACTATTCCAAATGCTTCACATGTGTAAATTCATGTAATCTTCACAACAAGCCTGAGAGGTAGAAACTGTTATGATCCCCATTTAACATATTAGGGAATGGAAGCCCCAGGAGGGTAATTCCTTCTCAAAGTTACAATAGGCAGGCGCAGCCAGGACTTCTTCCCGTTTCTCTTATTCCCCACTGCAGAGCAGCTAGGGAAGAACCTACATCATGGGTTACCAGGAGAATAAAATGAGATAGCCCAGGTCAAAGGCTTCATCTTTGCAGGCTACCCCTGGCCAAGCCTGCACTTGATACCAGAGACTCGGCAGGCACTTGTTTATCTGTGTCTGAAGCTAGCTCAGCCAGGGGACTGCAGGCCGCTGTTCTCTGCTGCTCCTCTTGGTTTTATCATTGCCTCATTGGAATCTTCCTGCCTGGCTCAAGCTGGGTGGGGCCTCTCCACAGTGCCTTCTACTGTAATCAGTATTTACAATTTTGGTCTCTCCCTCTGAGCTCAGCAGAAAGAAATGTGCCCCCATGCACATTTGCCTTTCATCTAGCACCCTGCACAGGGTTTGAACCAAAAGAACTTCATAAACATGAGAAGAATAAACGATGAAATAAATGCATGGATGAAAGGATGGATGGATGAACAAAGAAGGAATGGACACATTTTTGTCCTTAGAATTTCGAACACATGGACATACCATAGCTAGCGCAGAGTGAAAAACATTATCCAGATAACACTCTTCTAACCAGATGTTCAGGGACTGAAGACAAAGGGAAGGAAAGAAAACAGTTCTTTACACTGCATTGCACTGCATGTCTGTACTTGGAGTAAAATAATGTGGTAGTGATATTCAGCTCTCATGGTCCTCCTTTGAGATGGGAAGCTGGAAAAGAAACAGTTGAAGCTAAAACATCATAACAGGCACTGAAAAAGTTTGATGTTATAAATGCCATTTGTAAGCAAGATCCTAAACAACAGAGGACAGCTGTGGCACATGAGCCCTCACTGACAGGCTCCAGGCCACACAAGCTCTGGATCTGACGGCTGCCACACTTCAGCACTGGGGCAGGAGCTGCTTATGGAAAAGCTGCATAGATGACCCAATAACCACCCACCACAGAAAGCCTATACTTGGATGATTTGCAAAAGGATGAAATGACATTGACATTCAGTTTATTAGATTACTGCTTCTTATCTCCTTTCTCCTCTTTTAAATTTGGCACTGGGAGGATAACATATTCACTGATGATTGTGGTTTTTAAAGGTAAAAATATTGAATTATGAGATAAGGGGAAATTATTTGCTGGAGAGCGCGGAGTAGCCCCTGTGAGTCTGGGAATGGCACCCTTACGCACTGCTGTTTAATTTACAAGCTATTTATCTCCGCACCTACACCCAGCAGAAACAATTAGCACTTGGTAATTTGTTGATCTTATCTAAGTCATAGGAGCTGTTATCATAGTTGCCACCACTGTAAAGCCTTCACTATGTGAAATGAACAATTTAGAAATGACTGGCTATTCAGTCATGCTCATTTACCTGGTTTTGAGTTTATTTTAGACTGGTGAAGACTTCACATTTTGGTCTCACTTCTACATCAATGCATGAATTTTGGGAGGGATTTTAAGATGTTTTCAGAGACTTATATTTAACACTATCACAGTGGGGACCAGACTCCTTTTCCAAGGAGCCACCCAGACCCTCAGAAAGCAGTACCTGTGGAAACACAAGTGAACGGGATGAAGAAGGATGCGATCTTGTATGAAAGTTTTCAAACAGCCACTAAGAACAGCAACTCCTCTCCCATCCGGCCTTGGCCCTCCAGGACTCAGTGACTCCAGGTCAGCTGGGATTCCCAGGCTCTACCCTCCCTCCCCTTTCGCACCTAATCCCTTGAAGGGCTGAGATGAAAGTATTTCCAGACTGTCTTACTGTCTGTCACAGATTGTGAGCCCAGAGGTCACTGTGGCACCTCCTTGGCACCCGCTGGTTTTGCAAGAGACCGTGGGAAGCACTTGCAGAGTTTCCCTGAACTGTGCCCCACAAAACTGTTCCAAAGTCAAATCAGTGTGGTGAAGGGAAAGGGGGTTTTAGATAGGAACGTTTTCTCGTCCCTCCCAATTCCATACCGTTCCTCCCCCATTGAAGCAGGAGAGGCACAGTGCTCATTACCTTCTGGAGGCTGCTGATGGAACGGGAAACAAAGCCAAAGTCCTTGGGAGAATTCAGCTGATTCTCAAGCAAAGGCTGGATGAAGGGACAGAAATTCACTCCAGCCTGGAAAGGGTTTTTGAGGAAAGAAGAAAAGGGGAAGGGGAGACAGGACGAAAAGGAGAAAAGGGAAGGGGAAGAGGAATGTGGCAGGGAAACAGGAGTCTGGAAGAGAAGTAGGGGGCGGGGGAGGGAAGAGGGGAGAAGTGGGGGAGACAGGGTTTGTGGCTCAGGAGAGCCCAAGGCCTAGCTTGCAAGCAGAGCACCAGGGAGGTGGCAGAGACAAAGTGATCAGGAAGTGCACCTAGACCGGGCTTGCAAACGCAAATGCTTTCAGAAGTCAGGCAGAACGGGTGAAACAAGCCCAAGAGGCAGAAATAGTAGAGGCTGAATCACAGGGAGGGAAGCGTGCACCCCAACCCAGAGGACAAGGATCCCTTCCCCTGGAGCATCTCCCAGAAACTGAGCTCAGTCCTCAGACCTGGCAGAGCCTGTGAGCAGGGATTCTGGGCATCTGAGCAGTGCCTGAGTGGATCAACAAGTGAGAACCAAGTGGTTTTTTGTTGTTGTTTTCCCCCATCAATCTGGAAGAAAAGGGAGTTAGAATCAGAAATTAAATAGTTTATTAGACACTTGGGTCTGTGCATCAAAATTTATACCAACGTCCTATGTTTGGGAAATGTTTATTTCACAAAGTTAAACAAACTTCATTATTGTGGGACTTCTCAGAAATTTTAACGTGCTAAGATACTACCTTCTGGATCTCAGGAAAAGGGATTCAAAAGATCACTAGTGTTCTGGTAAATTATTAATAACCAACTCAAGGTTTAGATCAGGGATTTCAAAAATCCGAATTTGACTGGGTGTAGCAGTTCATGCCTGCAGTCCCAATGCTTTGGAAGGTCGAAGTACGAGGATGGCATGAGGCAGAAGTTTGAGACCAGCCCGGTTAACATAGTGAGACAGCTGTCTCTAGAAAACGTAGGTTAGTCAGGCACAATGGCCTGTACTTGCAGTCTCAGCTACTCAGGAGGCTAAGGTGGAAGGATTGCTTGAGCCCAGGAGTTTCAGGCTGCAGTGATCTATAATATGATAGTGCCACTGCACTCTGGCCCAGGTGACAGAGCAAGACCCTGTCTCTGAAAATAACGACTCTGATTTGTAGCACTGCCAATTTTCATGGTGTAAATACTTTGATGGGCCATCCTAGCTCCAGAGCTTCCCTTGGGATTGGTTGAGGCCTTTGTTGCTCCACAATTCCCTGATCCCAATGTTAGTTCCTTCGCTCCCCAACAAGCGGTGGTGATCCAGAGGGCTCTTTTCCACAATAAACTTCTTGCATGTTAGTGTCTGCCTTGGAGATGTCTCCCAGGCAACTTGACCCAAGACTGGTCCTTTTACTCACAGTCATGAGTTATAAAAAGAATTTGTTTCCTTTTTTTTTTTTTTTTTTTTTTTTTGAGACTGAGTTTTTCGCTCTTGTTGCCCAGGCTGGAATGCAATGGTGCGATCTCTGCTCACCGCAACCTCTGCCTCCCGGGTTCAAGTGATTCTCCTGCCTCAGCCTCCTGAGTAGCTGGGATGACAGGCATGTGCCACCATGCCTGGCTAACTTTTTGCATTTTTAGTAGAGATGGGGTTTCTCCATGTTGGTCAGGCTGGTCTTGAACCCCCGATCTCAGGTGATCGGCCCACCTCAGCTTCCCAAAGTGCTGGGATTACAGGTGTGAGCCACTGCACCTGGCAGAATTTGCTTCTTGATTCATTATGACATTTCTGCATAGTTTGGGTTAAGTGATTATGCCTATGCCAGAATCTATGATCTACAAGGCATAACATACAGAATGAGTAAAAGACAGGGTTCCTATGGTAGCCAGCCTCTAAGATGGCCCCAAATGATTCCTGCCTCCTGGTATTCATGACCCTGTGGAGGACTGATCTAGGTACCCAACAGGATATTTTGGAAATGACAGTGTTTGACTTCTGAGCCTGGGCCATAAAAGACCTATGGCTTTTGCCTTGCTCTTTCTTGAGTCACTCACTCCGGAGAAAGCCAGATGCATGTCATGAGGGCTCTCGAGTGGCTCTGGGAAGCAGCTCCACCAAAGAGTCCACATGGTAAGAAACTGAGTAGCTCCAGTTTGGTGGCCACGAGAGTGAGCTACCTCGGGAGTACTGTCTGCAGCTCCAGCCCAGCCCTGGGATTGCTGTGCACAGATGAGCTGCTTCCACCGACTTCTGGCCTGCAGAAATTGCTAGATCATAAATGTTATTGTTGTTTTAAGGTGTTAAATCTGGGGTGATTTGTTGTGCAGCACTATGTAACTAATGCAGCATCTAATCTATAAGAGCTTTATAACTTCACAGGGGAGAAAAGATGGATCTGAACATATAAAACTATGTGAAATAAACCAGTATGTATGAATCATATACCAACTGTTACAAGTTCTGAAAAATGTGAGGAGGAAGGAGGGAGGCTGTATAGTTGACAAGCAAGGACTCCCAATTAGGAGGTCAATATTAGAAGAAAAGGAGGTTCGAAGAAAGGCAGGACCACATCTTGGGTTCTCTCCATTTTTGTTTTTTGTTTATTTTTTTGAGACAGGGTCTTGCTTTGTTACCTAGTCTGGAGTCCAGTGGCATGATCTTGGCTCACCACAGCCTCTGCTCCCAGGCTCAAGTGACCCTCCCACCTCAGCCTCCCTAGTAGCTGGGACGACAGGTGCAAGCCACCATGCCTGGCAATTTTTTTTGTATTTTTAGTAGAGACAGGGTTTCACCATGTTGGTCAAGCTAGTCTCAAACTCCTGACCTCCTGATCTGCCCACCTTGGCCTCCCAAAGTGCTGGAATTACAGGTGTGAGCCACCGCGCCCGGCCATTTCCTTTTGGAAGAAACCAAATTCTTGAGGAGTTTATGCAAATATTCTTTGCAAAATGTGAAATGCACTTGAAAATCAAGAATACATCTTTAGCTGGGCACAGTGGCACACCCTGTAGTCCCAGCTACTCAGGAGACTGAGGTGGGAAGATTGCTTGAGCACAGGAGATGGAGACTAGCCAACACAGAAAGACCCCAACTAGGCAACACAGCAAGACCCCATCTCTGAAAAAAAAAAAAAAAACCCTAAAAAAAAAAAAAATAGATATGTCTTTAAAACAACATGCAAGTCAAACTACTTTTGGTAAAGTAATTCAGCCTTATAAAAGTGCAAAAAACTTATTTACCAAAACACAAAAGCAGTTTACCAGTCTGTTATATAACATCATCTATGCTGGGTTGAGAAATAAAAGGGTATTTATTTATCAGATTGATTTAAATTAAAGAATAAAATAACTCAGTTCCTGGTGGGTTGGTTTCCACACTGGAGCAATGGTGAGACCCCTAAAATAAAGTTAAAATAAAGGATATCTTTTTAGTTGAGAGGAGGAAACAAAAAAAAGCTCCTCAACCAACCAGGGAAAATTAGTCCCTCCAAGGCCAGGCGCGGTGGCTCACGCCTGTAATCCCAGTACTTTGGGAGGCCGAGGCGGGTGGAACACGAGGTCAGGAGATCGAGACCATCCTGGCTAACACGGTGAAACCCCGTCTCTACTAAAAATATAAAAAAAAAAAAATTAGCTAGGCGAGGTGGTGGGCTCCTGTAGTCCCAGCTACTCGGGAGCCTGAGGCAGGAGAATGGCGTGAACCCGGGAGGCGGAGCTTGCAGTGAACCGAGATCGCGCCACTGCACTCCAGCCTGGGCGACAGAGCGAGACTCCGTCTCAAACAAACAAAAAAAGAAAAGAAAAGAAAAGAAAATTAATCCCTTTTTCTAGTCTTCACTGTTTTTCATTTTGCTTTGCTTTGTATTTTTAAGGAAATTTAAAACCATAGTGGAAGTCATGATAGTATGGAAATGCTGGCTGAGAAAGCATCCCGGTACCTTTTTGTGTTGCCTGAATCTCGCTCAAGATATCAGTTTCCGATGGAATGGGGGAAATCTGTGTAAACCAAATAGAATATTAAAGCACACAAACAAGCAGCCTGAAAAGAAAAAGTGCTATAAAGTAAATGAACAAATATATAAAATAGCCAACTTCACCAGTAAAGAAATGCAAATTAAACCACAAGGAGATTGAAATGTTAAAAATCTATCGGATTGGTAAAGACTAAAAAGGTTGATAATGCTCAGTAGGGTCTGGTAATCAAGCACACCATGGGGTGAGGTGGGAATGTTAACCGGTGCAACCATTTTATTTTATTTTATTATTTATTTATTTGTGTATTTATGTATTTATTTATTTATTTATTTTTGAGACAGAATCTCCCTGTGGCTCCCAGGCTGGAATGCAGCTGCATGATCTTGGCTCATTGCAACCTCTGCCTCCCGGGTTCAAGCAATCTCCTGCCTCAGCCTCCCAAGTAGTTGGGACTACAGGTGTGCACAAGTAGAGACGGGATTTCGCCATGTTGGCCAGGCTGGTCTCTAACTCCTGACCTCAAGTGATCCACCCGTATTGGCCTCCCAAAGTGCTGGGATTACGGACATAAGCCACTGCGCCCGGCCATGGTACAACTGTTTTAGAGAGCAATTTGACACCACCCCGCAATGCATACCCTTTGATCCAGCAATTCCATTCTCAGGAATTTATCCTAAATGTGAAAGTATATGTACAAGCTCAAGAATATTCACTGCAGCCTTTTGGGAATAATGGAAAATTAGAAATCTCAATGTACACAAGAGAGGGCTGGCTACATAAACAAATAAATGAGAACAAACAGGTGGTGCCTGCTTATTCTGTGCCAGCACTGTTCTAGGAGTTCTACGCACGTGACATCAGGTAATCTCTCAAGATCCCTTAGACCTGGTTCCTGTCTTAGGATAGTTCACCCATACAAACAAATATCACTCAGCCATCAAAAAGCTCAGGAATATGTCCGGATGTGCTGACACAAAAAATACTCATGACATGGAAGTGGTTAAAGGAAGTTTCAGGGCAAGCTATGGAGCACAATCTCATTTATGATTTAAAAATAGACTGTGCATACATGTTTATATTTATACAGAAAATATCTGGAAAGATAAGCCATAAAGAAACAGTTAACAGAGAAATCCTCTGGAGAAATCTAGGGAAAGGAGGAGAATCCTCCATTTTTTACCTATTATCTTTCTTTTTGGTTTCATTTTTAAAAAATAAAGCCCAGAGTCAGCCAAACTGCAAAGGCTGAGGTCACAGTTCTTAACCCTGCTTTCATTTCTGACACTAACCTCGTCTTTGGGGGATTCCTCAAACTACTCTCAGATTGGATAATTCACTAGGAGGACCCGCTGAATTTATTGAAAGCTATTATACTCATGGTTTTGATTTATTATAGAGAAAAGATACAGATTAGAATTAGCCAACGAAAGAGACACATAGGGCAGTCTGGGAGGCTTATCAAACATGAAGCTTCCAATGTCCTCTCCTGGGGAGTTAGAACACATTACCTTTCTGGCATCTCTGTGTGAGGATACACCTTGAGTACTGTCAACCAAAGAGGTGCAAGCAAATTTCAGTGTCCAGAGTTTTTATTAGAGCTTCGTTCTGTAGGTATGATGGGTTTATTGATTGCCCACATGGCTGATCTCATTCTGAAGGTCAACTGACACTACATGACCCAAATTCTCACCCTAAATCACACTGCTGGGTCTTTCTGGCATGGCCAGCATGCACCCTAGGATCCAATGTGGTTATCCCCTCCCCTAAACCAAGATCCTCCTGTAAGTTATGACTGAGGTTAATCCCAGAAGCTGAGGGCAAAGGCCAGCTCGCCCTCTGGGCAAAACCAAATGCTTTACTACACATTGTTAGAATGAAGACATGGAATAGCCATGTGGCTGTTTTTCCACATGCTGCCTGGTGCATGGGCTAGTTTCTAAGTTGTGTATTTATGTAAGATGATTGATCTTCACTGAGATACTCTGATCATGTGGACTTTTGTGTTTTCTTAGATTCTGTATTTGTCTGTTTGGTATTCATTAGTCACAAGGCCAAATCAATGACCAAAGTTATTTATATTTCCTCTGCAATCCAGCTTTCCCAGATGCACAAAAATCATATTACAAACCCTCTAACCAATCATTTGAGTCCATACTTCCAAACACTTTCTTATGTAACTCTTATACACCAGCCAATATTTCCTCTGCCCGAAATCACCCTGGGCCAGGTACCAGACAACTACAGACCACCCCTATAGCCCAGAGCTCGCCAAAATTATTTGAAATAGCCAGTCCTACACTGTTTCTCCTGCCCCAACTTGTTTTTCCTAAGGAAACCACAATAAAGGCTGTGGCCTGGGCTTTCTTCTCACCACTTCTCCTTCCTGACCTAACCTGGTGCTTCCCCATGTGGCCCTGCATGCATGATGTGCCCTCATCCCTTGGCAAATACAAGTCATAAATTCTTCTTCCAATTTCATTGGCCTCTCCACGTCATCACTCAGTCCTCTCCCTGAATTAGAATCTCCAGTAAAATTGAAACAGCTTTGAAATCTCTGATCTATAGGCCTAGGTTTCAGTAGGTCAATAGTCTTTACTGCCTGGTGCAGGCCTGGGCTCATGCATGCTTGTTAAATCTAATGAACAGTCTGGGTGCAGTGACTCATGCTGTAATCCCAGCACTGTAGGAGACGGAGGAGGACAGATTGCCTGAGCCCAGGAGTTTGAGACCAGACTGGGACACATGGCAAAACCCCATCTCTACAAAAAATACAAAAATTAGTCAGGCATGGTGGCATGCACCTATAGTCCCAGCTACTCAGAAGGCTGGCGCAGGAGGATTGCTTGAGCCCAGGAGGTGAGGCTGCAGTGAGCTGTGATGTGGCCACTGCACTTCAGCCTGGGTGACACAGAAAGACCCTGTCTCAAAAAAAAAAAACCTAATAAAGTTTACACTATCAGTTTTTGCTCTAGTGATGCAGGAGATAAATTATTCATCTTGCTTAACGCAATCAGTACTTGATGTGGAATTTGAAAACATGTTCAATAAGCCACTTTCAGAAATGCTCATCAGCCTATGTATCTGCACTGTAAAAGTTCCGTCCTAACTTGTTCAGTGTTCTTTTATCACCCTCCTTTTTCCTCCTCCTTCTTCCCCACACCCTGCCCCTAATTCATTTAGTTAAGCAAATAACCTGTATCTACTGCCAGTAACTAAATCTACCTGGACCACCTTAGAAGCTAAAACGCAGAATGAAAAACAAAGTTATGCTTCTTTCATTTGGGCTCGTTGCATGGTTTACTTTAGGCTCGGAATAAGTGCTGTTTTATTATTGTTTTTGCTTGTTACTATCAGGGGATTTCTGGAACTGATTTTAATCTAAATGCCTTAATTGTACTCTCAGGAAAAGATATGAAAACAGAAAACCTGATAAACTAAAGATGTACATTTGACAGTTGGTTCTGTAACTCTCCACATTGTCATCTGTGAAACTGACTTGGCAGTCCCCAAGATGAGGTCTGGCCATATTCCCACACTTTTGGGGACACAAGATATAAAGATATGAATGAACTGGAAAGGAGAAAAAGTGTGAAAAAATATCAACAAATTTAAGCCTCTAGTGATAAATGTGGGTAAAGTGCTGAAGTCATAGACAAATAAGGTTAACAAAGGCCGCGCCATAAAGGATGAGGAATATTTTGGGTTTTAATAATACAGGAGAGCTTTTACAGAAAAAAAGTTACTGCCTCAGGCAAGAGTAACTGTATTTGGTGGGTTTCCAATAATTCTCAAAGTCTGATCCAATTAAAAACTCAAATTCTGAACCAGAAAGTTTAAAAAACATTTTAAAGAAGAAAACCTTAAAATAGCTATTTAGACTGGGCATAGTGGCTCATGCCTATAATCCTAGCACTTTTGGGAGGTCGAAGTGGGAGGATCACTTGAGGTCAGGAGTTTGAGACCAGGCTGGGCAACATAGCAAGACACCATCTCTACAAAAAAAATTTTTTTTAAATTTGGGCATGGTGGTGGTACGTGCTGTAGTCCTAGCTACTTGGGAGGCTGATGCAGTAGGATCACTTGAGACCAAGAGTTTGAAGCTGCAGTGAGCCATGATTGTACCACTGTACTCCAGCCTGGGTGACAGACCATGACTCTGTCTCTAAAATATTTTTTTAATAAAATAAAATGACTGTTTAGAAATACTGACATTCTCTTCTCTATAGATGAGTTACTGAAACATTATTTTATTTTTAATATCCCACTTAGCCAAACTGCACTAGAAAACCAGAAGAATCATAACACTTTGCTTTTGTACTACTCTTGGGTATTTAACAGTACTTAACAAGCTAGTAAGGAACCATGGCTTTACAGCCAAGTGGGGGATGGGGAATTGTTTTTGCTAAGCCAGGATGAAGAGTGTTAGTTATATATGTTCTTGAACATAGCAAGTTCTGTGAACCCAGAAGTATCTGGAGGTTTTTAGCTGCAAGTTACAGAATATTCAACTACAAATGACTGAAATCATGAGGGCATTTAATTCTCATACAAAAGATGACGTCTGTGGGCAGCTGCTCCGATCCGGATTGGCTAACAGAGTCTAGGCGCTGCTTCTCTGCCTCTCGGCTTTCCCCTTCCATAGGTTCAAATGCAGTTCTTCATCAAATCTATTTTCAAATTAAAAAAAAAAAAAGGAATGATGTCCAGAGGGCCCTGGAATTCATCCCAAGCCCTCGCAGCAGAAGGAGAGCGAATGGATAGCTTGGCCAGGCATGGTGGCTCACGCCTGTAATCCCAGCACTTTGGGAGGCTGAGGTGGGCAGATCGCTTGAGCCCAGGATGCAAAGGTTGCAGTGAGCAACCACTGCACTCCAGCCTGGGCAACAGAGCAAGACCCTGTCTGAAAACATTTAAAAAAGAGACAAAATGGATAGCTTTTCTTGTCTCCCTTTTTGTATCAGGGAGGAAAAATTTCCCCTGCAAAGCTTTGCCAAGCCCCCTCCCCAAACCCTCATACTTTCCAGGCCAGTGCTGGCTCACCTGCCTAGCCCTGTCACTGGCAAAGGAGAAGTGGGATATCATGATGAATTTAGAGCCATAATGATTCATTTCCTGAAGCTGAGCACACTCGCTCTATGGAGCAAAATGAGACTTTGTTGGCAAGGAAAAGGGGGTGTGGTGGGTTTGTGAGATGGCGATGGTTAAACAATCAATAGTGTTTGTGATGTCTGGAGGCATTAACAGGTGAAAGTGGGACCCTGGTCCCAAAGCCTGAGTTCATCATTACTATTCAAAGAGTGCATAATAAGGAAATACATCTTCCATTTGCTATATACTGTCAAATTGGATAAAGCCCTCAGTCAAACCAGATATCATACGTGGCTTTGTAGGAGTTAAGCCACAGAATAGGCTCCTTCCCTGTAAATAAAACTTGACCAAGTCTCTTCCCTAGAAATACAGTTCTTCATTAAATCTATTTTCAAATTTAAAGTAATGATGTCTCAAGGTCCCTGGAATTCACCCCAAAATGACACAAATATAATATGCCAAATCACTGAAATCACTTACACACAACATTTGACCAAAGCAAATCAGCTTGCTCTCATGCTGTGATCAGAAGAGCAGGAAACTGGAAGCTTTGTTTGAAGCAAAAAGAACACTGAATTCTAAAGACAAGGATCCTCAGTGGGAGAAGAGAGATATTAGTAAACAGAATTAGTTAATCCACTCAGACAAGCGCCTCAAAAGTTCAAGGGGTGGTCTCTTGTCTGCACTTCCATGGGATTTCAAAGGATTGCAGCGAGAGGCCGTGAACCAAACACGTCACTCTCCGCAGCCCCTGTCCCATTTACATCATTGATATCAGCAGCCAGGACTGCTCTGTTCTACGAAAGGGACGGAACTTTCTCGAAGAAGTGTAGTTGCCCCAAATAGAGGCTGCTCAGGTTTGGCGGGCCTCTTTAGAGCAAGAACTGAGGAATCTTATCACAAAAATGGGAAGATAAAAGCCAGAGCCTAATGAGAGATTACTGAAACCCTCGTATTTTTTATTCCCTGGAGCCAAGTAAAGAATAGGCGTGGAGGAGTCAGAGGGCCTGGTTCTCCTAGGACTGACCCCTAGCTGGGAAGCGCTGTCGACCGCCCGGGTTGATAAAATGTTGTCACCTGTGAAACAATCCAGTAACTAAAGAGTTCATGAACGGGGCCCTGTAGGGTTCTGTGTTAGTTCTTGGAATTTAGGTTTAAAAAACAAAAAAAACAACAGTGCACATTGAAGAGGGCTGTGTCAAACCTTCTCCTTTCCTTTCACATCCACTCCTTCCACACCCGCTCTGCTGATGGCGTTCACTCCAACTTCACTGAGAAAACGGAAGCTACACATCTAGTCCTGCCTTCCCTTCTATTTACTGGAAGCATTCCTGCTTCCACCAAAGGCCAGTCCCTCCACCTATGCTCCGGTTCTCATCCGCCGTAGCTTCTTAAGGACTGGGTCTCTTTCGTCATCCTTCTCTCTCTTGCTTCATCAGCCTCCAGCTCTCCTCCTCTCGGGAACATTCCACTCAATATCCAAACATGCCCTGGCACGCTCCATTCCTAAAAAATCTGCAGTACACCTACCAACAACAGAAACCTCTTTGCTTCCCATCTCCCCCATTTCCATTTCTCTTGTCCCCTTTACAGCAAAACTTCTCAAAAGAGTAATCTGAACTTGCTTTCAAATTAAATAGAACTTGTGAAGCAGCACATCCTTTTTTTTTTAATTTTTTTTTTTTTTTTTTGAGACAGGGTCTTGCTCTGCACTCAAAGCAGTCGCGCAATCATCACATTCAGTTAATTTTTATTTTTTATTTTTTGGTAGAGACAGAGTCTTACTATGTTGCCCAGGCTGGTCTTGAACTCCTGGCCTCAAGTGATACTTCCACCTTGGCCTCTCAAAGGGCTGGATTTTTTTTTTCTTTCTTTCTTTTTTTTTTTTTGAGGCAGAGTCTTGCTCTGTCACCCAGGCTGGAGTGCAGTGGTGCGATCTCGGCTCACTGCAACCTCCTCCTCCCGGGTTTAAGCGATTCTCCTGTCTCACTCTCCTGAGTAGCTGGGACTACAGGTGCCTGCCACCACACCCGGCTCATTTTTGCATTTTTAGTAGAGACGGGGTTTCACCATGTTGGCCAGTCTGGTCTCAAACTCCTGACCTTAGGTGATCCTCCTGCCTCGGCCTCCTGAAGTGTGTGGGATTACAGGCGTGAGCGAGCCACCGTGCTCCACCCTCAAGCAGCACATCTTTCATCTTCACTTTTTTTCAACTGCTCAGCAACATTTGCTCTCTTCTTGAAACCGTTTTTCTGTCTCCGGGCTGCTCTGACACCATCCTCTCTTGGTTTGTTCCTTTCTCATTGGCTTCTTCTTTTTTTTCTTTTTTTTCTTTTTTTTTTGAGACAAGGTCTCGCTCTGTTGCCCAGGCTGCAGTGCAGTGGCACCATTTCTGCTCACTGCAGCCTCTGTCTCCCGAGTTCAAGGGATCCTCCCACCTCAGCTTCCTGAGTAGCTGGGATTACAGCTGTGCACCAGCATGCCTGGCTAATTTTTGTACTTTTAGTAGAAATGGGGTTTCACCACGTTGGCCAGGCTGGTCTTGGACTCCTGGCCTCAAGTGATCTGCCTGCTTTAGCCTCCCAAAGTGCTGGGATTACAGGCGTGGGCCACTATGTCCGGCCTTGGCAGTTTTTTTTTTTTTTTTTTTGGCTGCAATTTGCTGGCCCCTCCTCTTTCCAGAGACCTTTTGCATTAGGCTCATTCCTGGGCCCTATCCTCTTCTCTTTCTGTTCTCTCTTGTCTAGGTGAGCTATTCTGGCCCTCAGGTTTTAAGTAACATCCATATAGTAATATTCTAAATTTATATACCTGCTCCCTCAAACTTTCCTCTGAGCTTCAGACACAACAATTAGTCTTGGTATCTACCCAGTCTGATATCTACCCAAGGATGTTTAATGGCCATCTCCAACCTATCCTCAAGACATTTAATTGGGTTGTTCATTTTCTTATTTTTTGAGTTTTAAGTTCTTTGCATATTTTGGATAACAGTCCAGAAATGTTCTTTATCAGATATGTCCTTTGCAAATATTTTCTCCCAGTCTGTCATTCTCTTGACGGTTTTTCGTAGATAAGTTTTTAATTTTAATGCAGGTCAGCTTATCAATTCTTTCTTTTGTGGATCATGTCTTAGATGTTGTATCTAAAAAAAAGTCCTCGCCAAACCCAACCCCATCTAGATTTTCTCCTGTGTTATCTTCCAGGATTTTTATAGTTTTGTGTTTTACCTTTAGGTCCATGATTCATTTTGAGTTAATTTTTGTAAAGAGTAAGGTCTGTGTGTCTAGATTTAGTTTTTTGCATGTGAATGTCCAGTTGTTCCAGCACTATTTGTTGAAAAGGCTATCACTGCTCCATTTTATTGCCTTTGCTCCTTTGTCAAAAGTCAGTTGACTACATTTATGTGGGTCTTTTTCTGGACTCTCCATTTTGTTCTATTGATTTTTTTTTTTTTTTTTTTTTTTTTTTTGTCTATTTTTTCACCGGCACCACACTTTCTTGATTACTGGAGCTTTATAGTAAGTTTTTTGTTTTTTTTTTTTGAGACAAAGTTTCACTCTTGTTGCCCAGACTGGAGTGCAGTGGCACGATCTCAGCACACTGCAACCTCTACCCTCCAGGTTCAAGTGATTCTCCTGCCTCAGCCTCCCGTGTAGCTGGGATTACAGGCACATGCTACCACGGCCAGCTAATTTTGTATTTTTAGTAGAGGCGGGGTTTTTCCATGTTGGTCAGGCTAGTCTGGAACTCTTGACCTCAGATGATCCGCCCACCTTGACCTCCCAAAGTGCTGGGATTACAGTTGTAAGCAACCGCACCTGGACTTTTTTTTTTTTTTTTTTTTTTTTTTTGAGACACAGTCTCACTCTGCTGCCCAGGCTGGAGTGCAGTGAGTGGCACAGTCTCTGCTCACTGCAGCCTCTGCCTCCTGGGTTCAAGCAATCCTCCTACCTCAGCCTCCTGAGTAGCTGGGATTACAGGCACCCGCCACCATGCCTGACTAATTTTTATATTTTTAGTAGAGACAGGGTTTCACCACGTTGGCCAGGCTGGTCTCAAACTCCTAACCTCAGGTGATCCACCCACCTCGGCCTCCCAAAGTGCTGGGATTACAGGTGTGAGCCACAGTCCCTGGATGCTTTATGGTTAAGTCTTGAAGTCAGGTAATGTCATCTATATTCAAAACAGATTCTTGATTCCCACCTCTGCACACACTGTCACACCTGTTTGACCCCCAAGTCTTTCCCATCTCAGTCAATGGCACCACCATGCATCCATGTGCTAGGCTAAAAAGCTACAAGTCATTCTTGATTCTTTCCTTCCCAACTTGCATCCAGCCCATCAATATGTCTTCTCAATCCTTCCTCCAGCGAACAGTAGAAATCAGGTTGCATCTTTTTGTTTCTACTAAGCTCAAGAGCGAATCTCATTGGTACTACTATAACTGTTGTACCTCTTGTCCTCTACAATGGAACAGGCGTGAGTGGCCACACCCGGCCTGAGTGGGTTTTTTATGACGTGTTGAAATCAGATGGGGATGAAGCTTCAGTGTAAATCTCTTAGGAGAAAAGTAAAGCCCTGCACTGTCGAATTCAGTAGCCTCAAGTCATATGAAGTCACTGAGCACTGGAAATGTGGCTAGTTTGAATCGAGATGGGTTATAAGTATAAAATATACTCTAGGTTTTAAGAACTTTGTATGAAAGTAAGTATTCTAAAATATCTTATTAATAGTTTTTTTTTTTTTTTTTTGAGGCGGAGTCTCGCTCTGTCGCCCGGGCTGGAGTGCAGTGGCCAGATCTCAGCTCACTGCAAGCTCCACCTCCCGGGTTTACGCCATTCTCCTGCCTCAGCCTCCCGAGTAGCTGGGACTACAGGCGCCGCCACCTCGCCCGGCTGGTTTTTGTATTTTTAGTAGAGACGGGGTTTCACCGTGTTAGCCAGGATGGTCTCGATCTCCTGACCTTGTGATCCGCCCGTCTCGGCCTCCCAAAGTGCTGGGATTACAGGCTTGAGCCACCGCGCCCGGCCATGTTAAAATGACAAAATTTTGGACACATTGAGTTAAACAAATCATTAATATGAATTTTGTTTCTTTTTAAAAATGTGGTTGTGTTGGGCATGGTGGCTTATGCCTGTAATCCCAGCACTTTGGGAGGCTGAGGCAGGACTGCTTGAGCCCAGGAGTTTGAGACCAGCTTGGGGAACATGGCAAGACCCTGTCTCTACAAAAAATTAAAAAATTAGCCAGGCGTGGTGGTGGGTGCCTGTGGTCCCAGCTACTCAGGAGGCTGAGATATGCCTGTGGTCTCAGCTACTCAAGAGGCTGAGATATGCCTGTGGTCCCAGCTACTCAAGAGGCTGAGATATGTCTGTGGTCCCAGCTACTCAGGAGGCTGAGATATGCCTGTGGTCCAGCTACTCAGGAGGCTGAGATATGCCTGTGGTCCCAGCTACTCAGGAGGCTGAGATATGCCTGTGGTCCCAGCTACTCAGGAGGCTGAGATATGCCTGTGGTCCCAGCTACTCAGGAGGCTGAGATATGCCTGTGGTCCCAGCTACTCAGGAGGCTGAGATATGCCTGTGGTCCCAGCTACTCAGGAGGCTGAGATATGCCTGTGGTCCCAGCTACTCAGGAGGCTGAGATATGCCTGTGGTCCCAGCTACTCAGGAGGCTGAGATATGCCTGTGGTCCCAGCTACTCAGGAGGCTGAGATATGCCTGTGGTCCCAGCTACTCAGGAGGCTGAGATATGCCTGTGGTCCCAGCTACTCAGGAGGCTGAGATATGCCTGTGGTCCCAGCTACTCAGGAGGCTGAGATATGCCTGTGTCCCAGCTACTCAGGAGGCTGAGATATGCCTGTGTCCCAGCTACTCAGGAGGCTGAGGCAGGAGTGTTGCTTGAGCCAGGAGTTTGAGGCTGCAGTGAGCTCTGTTCACACTACTGCATCCCAGCCTCAGTGACAGAGTGAGATCCTGTCTCAAAATGAACAAACAAAAAAGCCAAAGTCAAACATGTTGTGGCTAGGAACATTTAAATTACATGTATGTGTCCCATTATGGGTCTATCGGGCCATGGTGCCCTGGACAGTCATGGCCGTCGGCTGCAGTTCTCTGGCTTCTGGCCTCTCTGCTTCCTGCTCCCCCGGACTCTCCTCCACCTCTCCTCTGTACTTCAGCCAGCACCTCAGCTTCGTCCTCACAGGGGGCTCTCAGGACTGGAAAGACTTGGTAAGATGGCAGAGGGGTTCGGAAGCCAGGTTATTTTTCAAAGTCTAGCTCTCCTGTTCGAAACCCTCTAATGGCTATCCATTTCAGTCAGAATAAAATCTCAGTTCCTTATCATACATGCAAGATCCTGCCTGGTTCCCCTCTCTCATTATGCTTCAGCCACCCCAGGCTCTTTCCTGTCTCACAGCCTCTACGTTTGCTGGTCCTCCTACCTCAGAGGCTCCCATCACACTTGCTTTGATGGCTGGATCATTTCCACTTAAGTCTTGGCTTAAATGAATTATTTAACTTAAATAAGTTATCAAATATGATGTAATAATTCTAGATGCATTTTTACATTGCCTTCAAATCTTTAGTTCAGTTCTTTAAGATGAAATTACATAACACAATGTATAGGATGATCCAATGAATATGTAGATGTGTACATATTTGTAAATATATTGATAACTATTTAGAAGGATACATACCAGTTAACTGCGGTTACCTCTGGGGTCACACTCTATCACTCTGCAAGGCGCTTTTTCACAAAGCTGTGAGATTAAGAACTCTCTCTATGCCGGCTCATATAAGATGTACTTTAGTCTTTTTTTTTTTTTTTTTTTTTGGGGGGATGGAGTCTTGCTTTGTCACCCAGGTTGGAGTGCAGTGGCGTGATCTCAGCTCACTGCAAACTCCATCTCCTGGGTTCATGCAATTCTCCTGCCTCAGCCTTCCAAGTAGCTGGGATTACAGGCATGCACCACCACGCCCGGCTAATTTTTGTGTTTTTAGTAGAGACAGGGTTTCACCATATTGGTCAGGCTGGTCTTGAACTCCTGACTTCAAGTGATCCACCCACCTCAGCCTCCCAAAGTGCTGGGAATACGGGCATGAGCCACCACGCCCAGCCAAGGATGTACTTTATTCTTTTAATGGCCAACAATATTCTTTTGTATGGATGTATTATAGTTCATGTCACCATTTTCCTGTATTGATGGACATTTAAATGGTTTCCAATTGTTTTTGCTACTACAATTGAATCTTACTATAACTGATACGTATTTTAATTCTTTGGATCATAGAAAATAATTTACCCTCTCTTCTACAAAAGCCAGTTCTTTATTATGGTTTCTGAAATAATATACTCCGTTCAATTGTGAAATGTGGTCATTCTCAGCATTAACAATTTTTTTGTGTGTACTTTATATATTGATATAATTTCTAGTCAACATCTTTAAAATTTTACCAAACATATGCACTTTATGAAGGCTCAATATTCTCATTTCTTTAGGATGAGTACTCCTTTATGATTTTTCTGGTACTAATAATTTGGAGAAGGGAGAGTAAGGTTTAAAAAAAAAAAGAGAACCACAAGGATCTGTTTGTTTTCTCATCTCTACTTACCCTTAATCAGTTACTTTTTAAAAAAAAGAAACTGCTTCTGAGTGTACTAGGCAGGATTCAATGGGAAAATCATGAATTGCTGAAAATTTTCAAGCTTATTTGATCAAAACTGATGGAATCTTCATTGTACTCACCCAACCTTGTTTTATTCATTAAGGCCAATATGAATCATTCAATGCAAATAATGCTATACTGTACTGGTTTTAAAATTATGGACAATCAATCTTTTTTTTTACAGAGGAAATAATTAGCTCTGCAATGTTGGTTAGGTAATTTATCGGTATCTGTACAAGAAAATGAATAATGGCAGAGAAAACCGGTGACGTACACTGTAGCCAGATCATCAGCTGTTAAGCTGAGATGTTTGGACTTTCTTACTTTTTTTCTTTTTTTTCTTGGTTGTCCAAGACCCCCTAAAGCACTTCAGTAACACTGTGTTCAATAGATTTTTGTGGCTACTCTGAAAGTATAATCACAATTTTCTGTGAGAAAATTAATTCCAACTTACAAATAACTAATTTATAAATTAATTTTTGGCAGTTTATTATTTCACCACTGGTCATTGTGGTTAGCACTATTTAATCTAGCTATGTGACTTCAGGTAAGCCACTTAATCTTCCTCCTTCTCAGTAACGTCTTTCATAGTAGATGAGTTAAGCAAGATACTCTCACACGACATTTTCAGTCTGAAAATTCAATGATTTACCTGAAATCCTGACGTGTTATTAGCAAGATGTCAACACTTACCACTCAATACCAAAATTTCCTTTCAGAATATTCTTTAGCAACATTAAAAGATTAACATTTCTTCCTCAGGGTAGGTAAAGTAACAGAAAAACATGCTCTGTAATTTTCTTGTGTGTTGTATATAAAGATTGGGCCTGTTAATGGTGCTTCCTTTTAGGTGATGTTAAAAAGAACTGTACGGGAATTGGCATTTATTGAGCGGCTTATATCTGGAATTCTCCTCAGTCCTTTGATACTAGGCCCTTTAATCCACACATTAGCGTTATCTTCATTATACATAGGAAGAATATAAGGCCGGAAGAGTTAACGGCACAAGATGACATCTAAGTAGTGGAAGTGGAGTCTGATTTCAGAACTGATCAAAAGCTCTTTCCACTCTATAAAGCTGTGTTCATAACAGAACAGGAGCTATAAACTCCAAATATAGTATAATGGAAACAAGTACAGCAAATGTGTCTACATATTTGCTAGGGTAAAAAGCTAAGCTGTTACGATGGAAATATGGTAGCTCAAATATAGTAGCTTAAAGAACACTCAAATTCATTTTTCTTTTTCTTTCATGTACCAGCCCCAAGGTAAGCAGCCAAGTTACTGGGTAGCTCTGTTCCCCACAGTCATTCAGAGATCCAAGCTGCTGCCATGCAGGTCCACTGTCCCCTGGGTGTTGTCTTCATATGCATTATTAATGGCGCGTGCTCTGGAAGAGCACGTGAGAGGCATGTGAGGGGAGCCCGCATCTAGGTGTGTAAGAGGTCTGGAATCAGTCTGCATAACTTTGTTCATATTCCACCCATGAGAACTTAGCCATGTGGCCTTCATCTGGCTGCAAGGAAGCCAGGAAACAGTCTACAGCAGGACAGCCACGCACCCCGCTGTACTCTACACAAATTAGAAAGAGGAACGCGTTCTGGTAGACAACTAGCACCCCCTCAGGCCTCCTCTAATGTCCTTTCCTTAGCGTTAAATCAACATAGACAGGATCAAATAATCTGCAAATAACCCCTTCCAAAAGATAGGAGTTTATTATGATCCTGAACACAGTGTTTTATAAAACTGTATCAAGAGGACTAGGGAAATATGCTATCATGTAACTAAATGAAGATGTGACCTATTCCTTGTACCCTATGGCAACCAAAATGCGTTATCTCACCAGAAAAAAAAAAAAAAAAAAAAAAAAAGCAATTTATAAGACCAAAGGAAGAAGAGTCAAAGAATAGGACATCTCACTGTTTGCCCATCTTTCCCAGGTTCTGTGGGAACAGAATGCGCTGATTCACGGATGAGAGCTTCAAACGCAGGCCACACACACAGACGCCTTATGAAGGCTGCTTCCTACTTAGTTGCTTGCCTAAGTGTGAAAGCAACTCTATAATCCATAGTAAGAAAGCAGATACAGAAATGTTCCCCTGGAATGGCATCGAATAAACCATTCTCTGACACAAGCAGCATACATTCAGAATGAAAGGAAGAGATGGATTGGAGAATCCCAACTCATATGACTAAGTTCCTTTCCTTTTTATTTTTTGTAGAGACAGGGTATTGCTCTGTTGCCCAGGTTGGTCTCAAACTACTGGGCCTGCCTCGGCCTCCCAAAGTGCTGGGATTACAGGCATGAGGTAATGTGCCTGGCCAGTTCCTCTCAGGTTTCATTAAGAAGTCTGTTGGTCATTCTAGAGCTGGTGGAAGTCTGTGATGCTGAATAGGCAAATCGTTATCTCCTATTCTCATGTTTCTTTAGAAGAAATACCCATCGTTAAGTATTTGTGCTCATCTTTCCATTGTGACCTTACAGAGAAAGAATAATAAACTGACTTGTTGATTAAGCAGACAGAAGTATTCTCAATTGGGGACATCCATTTAGAGAGATCCTGGAAGTGATTTCCTAAAGAACATTTATGTTGCTCTCTTCTAATTTTACAAAGCAACATTCTATAGTTTTGCCTCTTGAGTAGACACAAGCAGCAAGCACCTCAAACAAATTAAAAGAATTGCTAACATTTATTGAGCACCTACTAGTAGGTACTAAGCAGCTTCAGCATTTTCCATGTATACGTAAGTTAACTTAACCCTCACAAAAACCCCATGAGGGTGGTCCTATTATCCTCATTTTACAGGTGAGGAAACAGATTCTGAGTGGGTAAGTAGCTTGTATAACTAAGGTCATACAACTAGGAAGCAGTACAGTCAGGTACAGATCCTGGCCTCCTGACTCCTGAGGATGGATGGGCCTTAATTAGCATCTGTTACCGATATATCAGGAACATCTGCTGTAAATGAAGAACTTGCCATTCTAATTTATAAATTAGGCTCTTAGATGTTTGGAAAGTGTTATAACACAGCATTGCTGAGCTGAAGAAAATTAGTTCCTAGACCTGCAGAGCCAAAGAGCAGATTAGATGTGTGGTTTGAGAACTCTGTGAAGTGCTTGCTGCCTGGGTGGTCACGTGAGTCCCTTCTTTTTTATACTTCCTAATTGCAACACAAGGCTTTTCACTGAAGTACTAATTTACAAGTGGTTTGGGATACTCATAGACCATGAAGGTGATGCAGGAATGGTCAGTTTTTATAAGGGGCCCAAAGCCAGTTAGGAGACAAAAAGTCACTCAAAAGTCAAACCTAGCTCTTTTATTTTATCACCATAGTGTATTTTACAAACTTTAAGTAAGTTGAAACGAATTTTCCCAGCTAAAGTAGTTTGCCATTAGAAACAACCAACATCTCTCAAGTCTCTTGTAAAATAAAAAGAGCATCAAGTAAATTTAAGTAGACTAATCAGAATAGAACAGGCAGGAGGAGGAGATACCGTCTCTGACTCTCTGAATGAAAGGAGACGGGGTTGTTCCAAAGGAGCTTTGGGAATATTACACACAGACAACTAGAGACAAACATCAAACTGGGATTCTAATATAAGAATATTGATGAATCATGAGTAAGGGGGCTTATTCCACCAATGAAACTGGCAAGTTATAAGTGAACAGAGGCTTCACTCATAACTAAGTTAGCAACGAAAACTATTTGTGCTTCCTTGGGAGATCTGGTTCTGCTCTGAGCCATGCGCAAAATGCATGTTATGAAGGTAACCATGATAAAACACAACTAAATGCTATCACAAAGTTTCTTGAAGCTTTGGGCACAAGCCTTCTCAAGTCTCTCTCTCTCTCTCTTTGGAGACAGGGTTTCACTCTGTTGCCCAGGCTGGAGTGCAGTGGCATGATCATGGCTCACAGTAGCCTCTACCTCCAAGGCTCAAGTGACTGATCAATCCTCCCATCTCAGCCTCCTAAGTAGCTGGGACTACAGGTGCCATGATGCCCAGCTAATTTTTTTTTGTAGAGACGATGTTTCATGATGTTGCACAGGTTGGTCTCAAACTCCTGTGCTCAAGTGATCTTCCCACCTTGGCCTCCCAAAGTGTTGAGATTACAGGTGTGAGCCACCACGCCTGGCCTCAAATCTTTTAACCATAAATTTGATTAAGATGGAGCTACAGATACATGCAAAAATATTTATATAACATCCTAAAATACATGAACTATATCAATATTAAAGGAGGGAAAACGTTTAGATATAGGCATATATGTGATTACATGTAACAGTTCTTCTTGGAATTCTCAACTTTCGGAGAAAATGAAATTTTGTATATGTACATACAATGCTGCAGAACTTCTAACCAAATTAAACATTTTTTACATTGATTCTCAGCCCCTAATGAATGCAGTTACCTCAAAACTAACTTCTTTCTCTTATTAATGGTTCTGTTGTGCAATGTGCAATTATCACATTAGAAGCTAGACAAAGTACAATTACAGGATCCTAACGTCTTTTTACTGATTTCAAACTTCTTTAAGAAGTCTATGCAATTTACTTTGGAAAAGACCCAAAAGCAAGATATTTGATTCTTTCTTATACTGCTGAAATCCCTAACAATCCACTAATCTACACATTACTCCAATACGGAAATAGATATAACAAGGATTTTTCACAGCAAACTTGGTCAGCTACACCTGTAGCCTAGTTTTATTAGTTTTACTTAGTTCTTTTTAAAAACCCTTCATTAGCTTTATTCTTATTTCTCTGCTGTAGTTTACTCATTTTTATGTTAGCAAAAGAAGATCACTGTTTGATACTAAAAAAATACTCACTGGAGAGCTTCTGAATTATATTCACGACTCAACCTCATCCTCTTTATCCTTTCCTACATATAGCCACATCTCCTTTAAAAATCACCCATTTTCTTGCCTCTTGTGCTACATTTGGTAACTTTCCATTTTAAGTTTATGTGTGTTTTAATATTTCTGCATCTTTAAAGTCCCAAAGCGATACAGTAGAGGCAAAGGCTGGCTGGGTATGAATCTACATTCCATCGAAATGGTCCTGTGGTCACAGAAGAGGACAAAAGGGCAGAGGATGAGGACAGGAAGGGAGGTCTCACAGGAATGGAACCATGGGAGAGATAGGGAGGTTCAGGGCTGAGAGAGCTTTAAGGCCATCATCACATGAGAAGGCTAAGTGGCAAAGGGTCTCCAAATTACCAGTTTGTTCTAGTCTTTCTTTTGGACTTTTCTGCTACAATGTTAAGAAGTGCTTAACTTACCCATACTACCACTTCAACTGCTCTCAAATATCTGAAGAGTAAGAATGAAAGAATTTTTAAAATTTCCAATGTCTGATCTTAGTATTTCAAAATCAGCAAAATACACAGTGCTGAATTGAAGCAAAACATAACCTACCAGACATCAATGGGTCCGTTTTTACAATTTAATAATTTCAAAGGAAAGATTAAAAGTGAACCAACCTCTTTTCAATATGGTCAGAACAACAATAACAAACAAAATTCTTTAATTTTTGAAACAGAATTTTCTTCTTTGTGGTCAGATTCACCTATTTCATATCCCTCATAATATCATTGCTATCATCTTTCAATAAATGTTGATCTACAAATTAATTAACTTTTTTGAGACAAATCCCTGGTATACTATTCTTCTGATTCCCATGAAAGACTCACTTTTAAGACACAATTGCAGCTGCCCCACACTGCCAGTTACTGTGTCATACACACGCCTTAAAATTCCGTAATCAGCAACCACCAGGTGCCGTATCACATTCAGCACACCACAGTCAGTCAATACAGACATCCCCAAACACACCAAGGCTGGTTTTGTCAAATGTTTTATTGAGTGTAGACATCTGGAGTACTGTAAAACATGCATTATCTGTAGATTCAAAAAGGAGCAAGCCACATTGTCCTCACTGTCAAATGTGTCAGGCTTGGCATACAGGATGGAGATTAATGAAGTATCATGAGAGTAATATGGTTCCTGAAAAGCTTCTACAATTTGGAGTAGGGTCTTAATCACGTGAAAAGCAAAGCTGTTCACATTTAGTGAACTTGCATTTCATTGGGGGGTGGGGGGGTACACAGTATTTTAAATTTAAAACAAATAAAAATAATTGATTTGTTGAAGATTCCCATCTCCCCAACTTTATTTGTCCCATCGGTTTTCAGAAACTTTAATTTTAAAAAACTCAGATGCCTTTTGGAAGTTGTATGTTCATCTGAGCAATAACTAAATTTTATTTCTTCTTCGGTTGCTGAGGTGTGTTAAATTTGAAGAAGATAATATCTCCATCTTCAACAATATAATTTCTGCCTTGTTGTCTGTACTTTCCAGCAGCCTGCAAACAGAAAATATAAAGGAAATGGGTTGTTATTTTACAACTAAATACACAGGGTAAATGGTGGCAGCAGATATAAAAAGTATTATACTACTTGGGTGATATAAAAAAAGAAAAAAATGAAATATAGGAAGGCATACAAGTTCAAAACTAGACTTGGAGAGAAGCAAAGTATTCTTGATTTGGGCAGAACTAGATTTTCCATATATACATAATCATAATGTATTCTCCACTAAACTGTTGGTACATAAATGTAATTATACCAATATCATTAAGTTTCATTACATGCTGTTTATGGTACATTTCTGATGTGTCTGCAAACATCCAGCAAGTCACTGTAACAAAACAGATCAAACCAGGCAGAAAGAAAAAGACTATATAACTAGTTAAAAGCTGCTTTATTTGCTTAAAGAAATCCTTTGGTGAGACTGGTGATGCCAAAAATATAGTTGGTATAAGGAAAATTATGATCAGTTATTGTGTAAGATTCTGAACTGTTTCCTTGTAGTTTTTAAAATTTAGTCTTGACAATGTCTATACACAGAAGTATGTACTAGAATTCATCATATGGTTTCCTGACTAATGGCCCTAGTTACAAGGAGACTCTAACAGGTTGCAGTTGCAAAGACAGATATTTCTTCCACTTGTAAATTAGTCGGCAAAGCAACTGATTCCACCTGCTGGTATGCAGATCCAGACATGCAATCTGCTGGTAATTTTAATAGAAGCAAGCAGCAGTTCCAGAAAACCAAGTTTAGTCCATGGCATGAACTTGACTTCACCCTAAGTACAACAGGCTCTGCAGCACCCACACTTAACACTGCACACAGCTGACATGGTCCCACATGACCCCACCATTGACTCCTCAACAATAAGGACTTGAGGATCTTTTGGAGGAAATTCTCAAAAGTATTTCCCTTCTGTTAGAATGTATTAAGAAGAAACCTTTATATCCAACAGGATATATATATTATATATATATAATCCAACAGGATTAGTGCTTCTCTTTGCAGATATTGATAAGAATGTCCAAAGCCAAGTTAAATTATACTAATCTGTAACAAAAACACTAATAAAGATCATACATCTGAGGGTAAAATCAACAAACCAGATTGCAGAGCCCTAGTAAGCATATTTTCAATTATCTAGACCACGTATAAAACTGTCCTGATTTTAAAAGAATATAAATATATGAAGAATATATAAAACTTATTTCTAAAAAGCCAATGTAATGTACCCTACCATTCTAAAATGCATATGTATATACACACACACACACATATACACACATATATAAACACATATATTCATATTTTTATAAAGACATGCAATGTATTGAAGGCCATGAGCTACTTATTTCTAGAATCTATAGCCCACTGTTATAAAACTATATAGACAATATAAATCAAGTACATATTGACATGATATATTAATGTAACTTTATATACTTTGTTACCACTCAAGTTTACTATTAATTAAAAGTGACAGTGTTCCTTTAAATTCTCTAGAGACCATTTAATCCATTTCCACTGCTATCAGAAACACTGGTTGAAAAAAAAATCAATACCCATTTGTGAATCTTGAGTATGTATTAAACAAGACACGTCTAACCAGTTCATTTGCACTTGAAAGCAGCCATCTGTAGAAGCCAGCTTTGCCTAAGCAGATATGATTGCTAATAATGTGATATCCCTGTAGACTACAAAGCCCACACAGAGCTATTCAGTATATAGTTCACAGCACTGGCATTAAATTAGTTATGCTGCACTGGTGTTAGAAATATATATACATACATACACATATACACAATCTTGCCCTCAAATCTAAAACCTACTTGATAATCTGAAAGTAAACATTTATTGAATAAAGGAGCATAGAGCAATTCATAAATGCTTCATTTTACTTGGACTTCAAATTTTGAAATACTAGTTTTGGAGGTTAAAACAACATAAAATATTTAATGGTATCCTAGGTGAAAATGTCAGAGTCAACCCTTTCTAATTTATAGTATAAAAACTACCAGTTAGTGGTAAATAGTCTTATAAGCAGGAAACACTATTTATTGGATATTATAAAGTTTCTCTCAATTGTTAAAGGAAATACTTACATAGATCTACTAAGGATTGGTAAACAGGCTTACAATTTCAAGAGTATAAAAAAACAAGCATCTGATCTCTGAATTCTAGTAATAGAAAACATCCTCATTTTTATCTTCCTTACGAAAAACAGATATGCCAACATGATGTAGCATGTTGACAAATAATCTGAGATTTTTGTTCAAGTCTAATTAGTATTCCTGACAAAGTTCCATCTCAGTATTTGCATACCTACCTATATCTATACAGATGCCGCCACTGAAAAATTAACAACCGTGTTTACTTGTAAACTGTTACTCTTTCCACTCTTTTAAAAAAACAAAATGGTTCTCATTCAACATTGAACCAAGTATACCAAGAATTTCCCCTCCTCTTCCTGGTGTTCCAACAGTTCTATTAAAGTCCTGCTGTTCAGTATGACCTTTCCAATGATACCAATGAAAATAAACTAAACCTGAAATAAACTTTTTTGTATTCCTTTCAACTTATGAAATAGTAAACACAAGAATCTTCTTTAAATTCTATAACATTTTCTATGGTAGTCTTCAAATATTAAATTAAAGAACTGTCCTACAACGTCAGTTTAATCACCTAATCTATCTATATTAGAAATTGCTAGATTTCTCTAAGTAACATCTAATAAATCAAACAAAATTAATTTTGCAACAGAATTTACATTTAAAAAATCATCTACTACTCATGTATAAAACTGCTTCACTATTAGTGTCTGCAAACCAAATTATCCTTATTAGCTAAAATAAAGCACAATTTTGGACCTGCCCTCTAGTGTTGAGAAAGCAAATCAAATCCCCAAGTATCTTTAAACAACAAACAAGTAAAACCATGAAGTTTTAGAAAGAACAGCTTTTACTTAACTAAGTTTCTATTTCTATTCTTGAAGTAATCATAAGCATATATATTATACTTCAGATATTCAAATGTAATAAGTATAATTTTTCATTGGCCATGAGTGAACAAATTCTTTGAAATTATTTACAATTACTTAAATCTAATCTATTTTTTCAATTATAGAAAAAAACTCCGCAAAAGTACTGACAATTCACACATTTTTAAAATGATCTAAAAGTATGTAAACATCTATAGCTCTTAAGTCAGTTGATAGTAACACTAGACACTGATCATCTTATTACATTATTTTAGACTACACTGAGTTTAAAAGGTATTTATCATTCATTTTTATCATGAATAACCACATCAATGGAAACAATGTGAAACACAAAAATAAAAATAATTCTTTACCTTGACTGCATTTTCAGAACCTTCCTCTTTAAAATCTTCGTATTTCATTACTTCAGCCATAATGAATCCCTTTTCAAAATCTGTGTGAATCTTTCCTGCAGCCTGAGGAGCCTTAGTCCCTTTCTTTGAAAAGAAAGACCAGAGAAAACTAATTGCATTTAAGATGATTGATTGTAAGCACAGAGTTTCTTTTCTCTGATCAGCAGTTGGGCTCAACTAGAACTTAGTTGAATATCTGTTAAGATGTCAGGTATACAATTAGTACATTTTCAACACTGGGTAGTATCTATGCAGCAGATTTAGCACAGATAGATCAGTAGATATTAAAGAAGCGTAGCTTTGTTTTTCCTAACAGTCATCCACTGTTTTATTGATTTAGAAGCAGTGGTCTGGTTTTGGTGTAGGTTTCATTTCGATTTTCTATTCTTCACAGTGGAAAAAAATAGATATTAAAGTAACTTTCAAGCTGAATTATCAAAGGTTTTAAAAAGATAAAAAGCTCTCAAAATTTCAGCTCATCTAAAGAACATATAAAAATCAATATACAAAGGGGCATTTTAAAGGCATTTCCAGCAAATCATGTTGGAAATCTACATTCAGCAAATAATTGTGAAACTCTCAAAAAATTTCGATAATAAAATCTTTGAACATTTTGCATAATATTCCCTGCCTCTAACCATCATGAAGGAAATTCAAGTTGATATAGGAAGAGAAATGTCTTATAATTACCCCATATGTTATATTACAAGGATATATATTCCACACACACATAACCACGGAAAGAAATTTGAGAAATAACGGTGACCTAAAGGCTGCTTAATAAAGCATGTTAAAGTGATAAGGAGTCTGACACTAGAAAGCACAGTTTTTACAATAAAAGATGTATTGGGTTAATATGGCTACTCACTGATGCTTACCTGACTAAATATCTTAGCACATTAAATCATGGATACTTACAATCAGTCTTAAGATAAACCAGCTTTTACGTTTTCAAGCCCAGAACATGCTATCTTTGCTACCTCCACATACTTAAGTTAGAAAGTTTTAAGGCTTTAAAATACATCTTTAAAATATATAGTAAAAATAAATTCTGGCAATTTGTTTACCAACTTGGATTTGCTTTGACATTATTTTTTAAATCTATATAAAAGGACCTTGGTTAGAAGTCAATCAAACATTTTTTTACAAAGGGGAGAGGAGATAAAAGAAAAGCAAATCTCACATTCACACAAGGCATTTAACATTATGTTGAACTGCCTCCATGTTTCTATCCATATCAAATCAAAATACATGTAACAATAAATTACAGTAGTCACTGAAAACAGGAATCAGAGCACCACTAAAATTTATCGTGTAGCATATATTTAAAAAGCATAATAAAAGACTGAATAAGACACTATTTCTAAAAGTTCTGGTATTATTTTTATATTCTGTAACATACTATTTAGGATTACATACATTTCAAAATATTTTTCAATAGTAACTACTATGTTACAATATATTTAAATTTAAAAGCAAACCATTACAGTTCAGTTTCTATTGTCCTCTGGGAATAAATTAGTCATTCTCTCTGGTCGTATTCAGTATACATCAATTTTTAAAATACATATCACATTTTTAAAGAAGTAAGACTGAACATATAACACTAAAAATAAACATTACTTCTATGAATTTAAAAAGGCATGAATTATTACACATTGAGTTTAGCTTTTTGAGCCCAACTGTGTATCTATGAAGAGCATAATGATGTCATATTGCTTTTATTGCTGAAAATGTAATCCGAGCAAAGCAAAGGAGGAAAGAACCACCCGCAACCCAAACAAACTTAGTGAATACAAAATGAAAAGCAACATCAATTTCACTGCAGACAAACCCAGTCACACAGATTAAGCAAGCACAATACTGGTGCGTCTTATCTCTGACCACAGGAGGAGGGTAGACAGATTCTACAGGATGAAGAAATTCAGACTATGTAATAGGCAGAATCAATTGTTACCTGCCTCAATCAATGCCGCTCCACTTTCACTGTTCAGCAGCTCACAAATAATTAAAGTTATCCTGGACAAAAACCTCATCTGTAATGACTAGCTAACCGCCACCATGACAAACTTCAAAGTCAGTGATATCAATCTGAATTCAATAGTGTGGAACTGGATATAGCTGATGAATAAGTATGAATCTTACCCTGATGGTCCATGCACGCACTTCATCTGGGCCTGCAGTGAAAAAGTATTCTAGTTGGAGTGCTGCAAACCCAGCCTTAATGATCTTTGGCAAAGCACTGAAATCAAATGAAACAAATTCACCCAACACATAAGTTGATTGTGCCAGAAATTGGTATAGAGCTAAAATTACTCATTTCAAGCAGAAAATGTTAAAGATATTAGTAAATGACCACTCGTCTTACATAATACACTTGAAGGGGTCAGAAAGCAAGTAACTATTTTTAAAAACCTTTTCTAAAATTGATTTTAATTGTCTTAGCCTGAAGATATTATTTTGAATTGTCTATTATTTAAAAAAAGAAAAATTATGATAATTTTCATCCAAAATTAATTATTTCCAGGAACGGGGCCACAAAAGCAAAATTATTTGATTGAAATCTGATATTTAAACAATATATTACTGTTACTCAGAAAAAATTACGGCAACTGATTCACCCTTTCCCCTCCCCCACTGAACATGACGAAAGAGTTTTGGCGATCATTCCTTCTCAAAAATATACATAACTAATACCTATGTTATAATTAAAACACTGTACGGAGATGACAGATGACAGTTAAAAACTTAATTTAAAATAAATCTTTTCACTCTGTCTCATGGTAAAGAAAGGAGAAGATTCCCTCTTTATAATGGTAATTACTCTGTCATTTATTATTCTATCAGCGCAAGCAATTAAATTACTGCAAGGAAATAGTTGATAATAAAGTGTAGGGAAAATGAATGCTAATTAACCTTTGTGTCATGTTCGCTTCCAGATACTTCTGTCTCTCCTCAGCACTCAATTCTTGCAACTTGAGTTCCAAGGCCCCACTAAAAGGAATGACCAAGGCACCTGGGTCATACTTGTCCACCCACTCTTTAATTTTTATCAACCTGTAGACAAAAAAGGGCACAACATTATCTTGTAGTGCATGCATGACTGTACCACATTCATTATTATCAAGTAGCACATACATATTCATAAGAATTGCACGGTTTTATGATGCCATCTTTTTGTGTATAGCTTTCCAAGGTCAAGGCATTAACAGGCAGCAACTGCTTCAGGTATACGCCATAATATTTTACTGTAACCTAGTTTTACTTTAGCACATTATCTATGGGAACTATTATACAAATATTTAAAAACTTTTTTTAGTTACACTAAAATTGTTTAGCATTAACACCTGTACCCTTGAATAAAGCTTCCATTTTATAATTTTTTGTTTTCCTTACTTTACAAAGTAAATTTTTAAAAAGAGGAGACATAAAGTTCTGTTTGTACAGGAATCATACCTAAAAATACCAGCTAATTCTGAACAGCCCTTCACAAATAAATAATTTGTTCCGCCCAGATATCTATAAGCCTGGTTTAGTTCCTTCATGGACTAACAGAACTCACAGTGGTCACTGGTTTTGAGGAAGATTTTTGCTAGCCAAAACAAGCACGTGCAGAAATACAGATTTACAAATATAGTTGATCACGTACGCAGCTCTTATGAACCTGACTTTTGCGAGAACAAGAATAATAGAACTGCAGAGGAAAGAACTTCCTTTAATCACAAAGGATTTGGAAAGCCAGATCAGTTAGGAAACTGATCCTAGTGGTTACCTGAAAAGACATTATTGAGTCATTTTTTTTTCCTTCCAAAGCATGGAGTATTTGGCAAAGTAGTAATTAGAACATAAATGAAACAAGTGTAGGGAATATATTAATTAGGTTCAGAGTCTCACACTTTCCTAGCTTTTTATTACTGGGCAGGTTACTGAACGTTTTTAAGCCTCAGTTTCCTCACTTGTAAAAACAGAGATAATAATAGTACATATTATATTGTAAGGAACCTAGAAAAGCCTGCAAATAGTAAAAAATTAACAGTAGTTACTATTATTAATTTTCCTTCTCAGATAATCATAGCATACATTCCTATGAATTTGGAACTGAGTTTAGTGTAAGACTATACATTCCATTAAAATTTTTATAAAATATGCTATAGTCTTACATAATTCTACTAGCCTGCTATATTTAGACGAAGGTTTTAATAGTTATTATGGCAAAATGCGGTGGCAGAAGTCCTTTAGGTAATTAATGTAAATGCCACTTTAGGAGAAAAGAAAAACAAGAAGTAAATCACAAATCCATCAATGGCAGGGGAGCAGAGTTCTTAGAAAATTAAGACTATGGCCCATTGAGCAGGATTTAGGATGGGAAAAAGGAATGAAAAACAATCACACAAGAGTTTGTGTATGTTTGTTATACAAAGGCAACTACTTATTTAATATGTTATTTGTGGTTTTGAATCTTCATAATAGTATTTTTTCTTTTGTTCATATCCTAAAAAATGGACCAAGCCCTACAATTTATTTTGAAAAAAAGTACGTTGCCTTTAAAATAAAATTCAAACTAGACGTTTTCTTATGCAAAATTATGAAGGACAGGTTAAAAAAAGGAGGGGGGATTGAAATTGGTGCTTCTGTCTCTGATAATATTATGGTATTCTAAGTTACTTCACAGACTTACACTATTCCAACAAAAGTCTATATTCAAATGTTATCATCAATGGTTTAGTAACATACTTTTATTATACAAGTTAAAATCAAATATGTAATTTTTAAAAAGCAGATCACATACCAAATAGATTCAATGAAAGTGAAATAAAACAAGCCCATGTAAAAGGATAATATAAAAATATCATACACACTTTATTTCATAAATATGGTCAACAGAACTAATAAAACTAGAACTGTTATGAAACAACAAGATAAGAAATAATTACTTTAGCTAACACATCAATTCAGAATAACAATAGTCCTACCCTGTCATTTTAGCAGCCTTTCCTGCAGAGTTCTCAGAGGGATTATTTGCATTCCTCAGGTGTTCTATTGTACAATTCAAATGAATAAAGACTTACAAATCATTCCTCTACCGCCAATGTGAGACTTTGATCTGGTGAATACACTATTGTACCTTAACTATAATTGGCAAAAAACCTGACAGTGTAGAGCATCACAAGCTTAATAACAAAGGAGAATATCTCAAAGTGTTGACAGATGATCTTCATAATGCAGAAGCAGAGCTGGTACATTTTAGCAGTAAATGAGCACTGAGGTCTAAAGGTCTCTAAAGTGACTGACATCAGACCTGCTATAGCCTCACTAAAAGAAAAAGGTACCGTAGCACTCTCCCGTAAAGTGAGTTAGGCTCTTTGCCTGCCAGCTTCACTTTTGTGACTTTCACTGTCATAGAAAACACAGGGAAGATGAAAAGTGAGTGAGGTTCTTTGGCTGTCTGCTTTACTTTTGTGACTTTTACTATCAAACAAAAGTGGGAAATGTCCCAAAGTGATTTTTAATTACATCTATGAAATAAACCTAGGGCAATTAACAATATTATGTGATTTCAAGATTATAGACTGAAATATATGTGGTATATCTATTAGGTCTGATGGTTACAAAAGTGTGATAATGAGGCCAAGATCACAAGTCTGAACCCCATGGGGACCAGTTACCTTTTGCAGAAAAATGTCTATTCTCTTGCTACAAACCATACCCCAAACTATAGCTAGTCATCTCAAAAATGTGTGCTATTGGCACATGAGGGATATGAAAAATTAAAGTTGAGCTCAGTACCACCACTAAAAAAAAATTCCAAGCCATTCTGTCGAAGTGCCTGAATAATAATCTCTATGTACAAATGTTAGCAAATGTCTAAAGAAAGTCATCCAATTGCTAGTGATCAAAATAATAATGATGATATTGTCAAAGAATATCAAATTATATGGCGGGTAGCAGGACAAGGAACAATAAAGACAGTAGACTCCTAAAGAGTTAAACTGTAAAGCCTTACATAGACTTCATTTTGCAAATCTGACTGAGCAGATTACTGCAAAGGAATCCATCCTTCCCCATAAGCAGCAAAAGCCACATTTGATTTCCTCAAAGTCTTAGGAGTAACAAATGGAAAGTGGAAATGCCATTAGTTGTATTTTTCTCCCCAGTAGTGATTCCACAGCAAGGGGACAAAGAAGGGACAACTAGTTTTAAGATAAAAAGGATGATACTTTGAGATACACTGGCAGCTTGTAGTCTACAGCAGGAGTCCTCAACTCCTGGACCGTGGACTGGTACCAGTCTGTGGCCTCTTAGGAACCAGGCTGCACAGCAGGAGGTGAGTGGGGACCGAGCATTACCACTTGAGCCCCGCCTCCTGTCAGATCAGCGACAGCATTAGATTCTCATAGGAGCCCAAACCCTATCGTGAATTGCACATGCGAGGGATCTAGGTTGTGTGCTCCTTACGAGAATCTAATGCCTGATGATCTGAGGTGGAACAGTTTCATCCGGTAACCACCCCCATCACCTACCCATGGAAAAATTGTCTTCCATGAAACCAGTCCCTGGTGCCAACAAGGTCGGGGACCACTGGTCTATAGATTCTTCGGCAGAATGAGACCATTAGTATTAATATCAAATTTCTAGAAGATCGTGTCTCAAATTTACTTTTAGCCTCGTAATCTGACTTTCTTGGCCAGTCTTAAAATTCCAGATCCCAAACTTTGATTTTCCCAGGGTTAGTTTACATTGTTTATATTTCTTTTCCCAGATATGAATTTTATTACTAAACATTCTATTTGTTTCTTCCAAATCCACTTGCTTTAACTGGGTAATATTTTACAATTGTTTAATAAGTTCTTTGTCCCTTTCAACATTAATTTACAAGTTCTTTTCAGACTGCTTTGATTTACAGTTTCTTGAGTATAACTCCCCTCTCAAATCCCCCTTTCCCCATTTGTCATCTGCTAACGATCTTTCAGGACAGTTGGTTCCTGCCTATGTGCTGTATTTGTGTATGTGTGGTCATTTTGGCAGCTGCAGTTATGTTCCAAGGGAGTCTGGTGGTCCCCAGGATTGAGATGTATCTGTGGGGTAGTCTTGTGGTTACTTCTTCTAGGGAGAGATCTATGGAGGGGCCTGGGATCCAGGGAAGTTTTATTCATGTTTTTAGGCTTAGTGTTTCTGCACTAGGTTATGGGTAATGCTTCTTACAGTTCAGTCTCAGTTTCTAATTTCCTGAGAATAACCGTTTCCTCCCTTGTTTGGAAGCAGTGAGGGGTATTTTTCTAGTATCTGGTAATGGAAATGACAGCTTCTTCTGGGCTTTATGAGTGGGCCTCACTCCAGTTATCTAAAGCCTGGAAACTTCCTTGACTCTTATTCCTATGTGGACACTAAAGTCTCTAAACCACATACAGTAGCCCCCATTTTTCCAGTGGGGATATGTTTCAAGATCTTCAGTGGATGCCTAAACCCTCAGACAGTACCAACCCCTATATATATTATGTCTTTTCCTGAAGCTGAAAACTCTCCACCTTTTCACTTAAAGGAAGTACTTTATGGCTTCTCTTTGGCATATCCAAATTGCCAGCATCATACACTTAATAATGCCTTTGGGGCCATTATTAAGTAAATTAAGGGATACTTGAACACGAGCACCATGATACCTTGACAGTCTGGATAACCAAGACGGCTACTAAGTGACTAACAGGGCAGGTCGCACCCACAGTGTGGATACGCTAGACAAAGGTACAATTCACATTCGGGGATGGTGGTTCAGGATTTCATCAAACTACTCAGAACGGTGTGTAATTTAACACTTAGAAATTGTTTATTTTTGCCCACTTAGTATTTTCAGACTGGTTGACAGTGGGAACTAACATGACAGAAAGCAAAACTGCAGATAAGGGGGAGCTGCTATATTAGCTCAGTTTTCTCTGAAGGCCATGCACTGTCAACTTCATTCTTTACTGTTACTGAGTTTCCTTATTTTTAGCACCTAGAGAGTCCTTTTCTTGCTTTCAAGTCCTATTGTATATTCTTTTTTTCTTTTCTTTTCTTTTCTTTTTTTTTTTTGAGACGGAGTCTCGCTCTGTCGCTAGGCTGGAGTATAGTGGCGTGATCTTGGCTCACTGCAACCTCTGCCTCCCAGGTTCTAGTGATTCTCCTGTCCTAGCCTCCCGAGTAGCTGGGATAACAGGCGCCCACCACCACGCCCAGACAATTTTTGTGTTTTTAGTCGAGATGGGATTTCACCATGTTGGTCAAGATGGTCTCGATCTCTTGACCTCAGGTGATCCACCCACTTCGGCCTCCCAAAGTGCTGGAATTGCAGGCGTGAGCAGTGCTGAGATTGTAGGCGTGAGCCACCATGCTTGGCCCCTATTGTATATTCTAAAATTACCACACCATCATCAATACCAATTTTTTCTGGTTATTGTATCTGGTGTTTCTACATATTAGGAACAAGAAGGAAGGAAGCTTCCTGTATTGGCCCAGTTCACCATCTTAACAGGAGGCACTTCATACTGCAGTTAAATGTCCATTCTATAATATTCCAATACAATAGCTTTCAAACTTTTTTTTGACCACACCCCCTAGTAAAAAATAGATTTTACACTTTGACTCAAACATATGGTATACAGACATATTATTTTCACACGCATTATAAAGGGAACAGAGAAATCCCAATAGTGCTATTTGACATTCTGCATAAAATCCAAAACCAAATTCTTGCAACTTAAAACACAACCCTGAAATAGTTTTCTCTAGCATACGTTAATGAGAAACTTATCGTATTATTTTCCCCACTTAGGCCTTTCTAACCTTTCAACTACGTCTAGCCGCTCAACTTCTGATGACAATTTCTGAAAATCCTTTAAAGATGGGTCAATCCAACAACAAAATCAAGTTATATTACCATTTATAGCATCTTTGTTGATATATATTAGGACGTTCTCAAATCTGATTTTTTTTATATCAAAGTATACTTAAAATATTTTTTTAAATGTACATATGGTATTATTAGACCTTTACAAACAACTTATATAATTACCTATTTGAACTTACATCTTCACTTTAAAAATAAATCAACAGTGATATCTTGCTTCTCTAATTGAATATAACTGGTGGCAAGAACCACATCTCAATATACACAAAATGATACAACTTACACAGAAGAGGCTCCAGGACTGGTTAATTAAGTAATTTAGCATCATTCAGTCATTAAGGACTTGGATTTTACTAAGCTAGCTCCCCTCATGTTGTCTGTGGTATGGATGTACCATTAATCCAGGGGGTTCTGTTAAACACTGACGTCATTTCTACTTTTTTCCCTTGAAGGTTTACACTCATTTCTATTACAACTGCTCAGAGTCCCAAAGCATGATTTCAAGAGATCAGAGTCCTCTTTACGACTTTCCAAATATGATTACTATAAATTAATGTCAGTTTACAGTATTAACCTGTAAACCTGTTACAGCAGGTTTATAACCCGCACTAAAATCAATACCACAAACAATATACAAACTAAAATATGTCATAAATAATATTCTTTCAAAGTCAAAATTCCAAAATTCTCAACTCTTCAAAATTCTTTGAATAAAATTATTAAAATTCAATACATCTTTACTTTTATTTCTGCTTATAAACATTTTCTGAATGGAAGTTATTAAGGAAGTCTGTGATGAAAACAAGAAGGAGAAAGAAGAAATACCAAGAAAGTAAATTCTAGTTTAACTGACTAACGTTTGAAAGTGTAATCCCTCTTCTTTTTTTTTTTCCTTTTTTTTTCTCTTTTTTTCTTTTTTTTCTTTTCTTTTCTTTTTTTTTATTATACTTTAAGTTCTAGGGTACATGTGCATAACGTGCAGGTTTGTTACATATGTATACTTGTGCCATGTTGGTGTGCTGCACCCATCAACTCGTCAGCACCCATCAATTCGTCATTTATATCAGGTATAACTCCCATTGCAATCCCTCCCCCCTCCCCCTCTCCCCATGATAGGCCCCGGTGTGTGATGTTCCCCTTCCCAAGTCCAAGTGATCTCATTGTTCAGTTCCCACCTATGAGTGAGAACATGCGGTGTTTGGTTTTCTCTTCTTGTGATAGTTTGCTAAGAATGATGGTTTCCAGCTGCATCCATGTCCCTACAAAGGATGCAAACTCATCCTTTTTTATGGCTGCATAGCATTCCATGGTGTATATGTGCCACATTTTCTTAATCCAGTCTGTCATTGACGGACATTTGGGTTGATTCCAAGTCTTTGCTATTGTGAATAGTGCTGCAATAAACATACGTCTGCATGTGTCTTTACAGCAGCATGATTTATCATCCTTTGGGTATATACCCAGTAGTGGGATGGCTGGGTCATATGGTACATCTAGTTCTAGATCCTTGAGGAATTGCCATACTCTTTTCCATAATGGTTGAACTAGTTTACAATCCCACCAACAGTGTAAAAGTGTTCCTATTTCTCCACATCCTCTCCAGCACCTGTTGTTTCCTGACTTTTTAATGATTGCCATTCTAACTGGTGTGAGATGGTATCTCATTGTGGTTTTGATTTGCATCTCTCTGATGGCGAGTGATGATGAGCATTTTTTCATGTGTCTGTTGGCTGTATGAATGTCTTCTTTTGAGAAATGTCTGTTCTTTTTTTTTTTTTATTATTATACTTTAAGTTCTAGGGTACATGTGCATAACGTGCAGGTTTGTTACATATGTATACTTATGCCATGTTGGTGTGCTGCACCCATCAACTCGTCAGCACCCATCAATTCATCATTTATATCATGTATAACTCCCCAGTGCAATCCCTCCCCCCTCCCCCCTCCCCATGATAGGCCCCAGTGTGTGATGTTCCCCTTCCCGAGTCCAAGTGATCTCATTGTTCAGTTCCCACCTATGAGTGAGAACATGCGGTGTTTGGTTTTCTCTTCTTGTGATAGTTTGCTAAGAATGATGGTTTCCAGCTGCATCCATTTCCCTACAAAGGACGCAAACTCATCCTTTTTTATGGCTGCATAGTATTCCATGGTGTATATGTGCCACATTTTCTTATTCCAGTCTGTCACAGATGGACATTTGGGTTGATTCCAAGTCTTTGCTATTGTGAATAGTGCCGCAATAAACATACGTGTGCATGTGTCTTTGTAGTAGAATAATTTATAATCCTTTGGGTATATACCCAGTAGTGGGATGGCTGGGTCATATGGTACATCTAGTTCTAGATCCTTGAGGAATTGCCATACTGTTTTCCATAATGGTTGAACTAGTTTACAATCCCACCAACAGTGTAAAAGTGTTCCTATTTCTCCACATCCTCTCCAACACCTGTTGTTTCCTGACTTCTTAATGATTGCCATTCTAACTGGTGTGAGATGGTATCTCATTGTGGTTTTGATTTGCATTTCTCTGATGGCCAGTGATGATGAGCATTTTTTCATGTGTCTGTTGGCTGTATGAATGTCTTCTTTTGAGAAATGTCTGTTCATATCCTTTGCCCACTTTTTGATGGGGTTGTTTGTTTTTTTCTTGTAAATTTGTTTGAGTTCTTTGTAGGTTCTGGATATTAGCCCTTTATCAGATGGGTAGATTGCAAAAATTTTCTCCCATTCTGTAGGTTGTCTGTTCACTCTGATGGTAGTTTCTTTTGCTGTGCAGAAGCTCTTTAGTTTAATCAGATCCCATTTGTCAATTCTGGCTTTTGTTGCCGTTGCTTTTGGTGTTTTAGACATGAAGTCCTTGCCCATGCCCATGTCCTGAATGGTACTACCTAGGTTTTCTTCTAGGGTTTTTATGGTTTTAGGTCTAACATTTAAGTCTCTAATCCATCTTGAATTAATTTTCGTATAAGGAGTAAGGAAAGGATCCAGTTTCAGCTTTCTACTTATGGCTAGCCAATTTTTCCAGCACCATTTATTAAATAGGGAATCCTTTCCCCATTTCTTGTTTCTCTCAGGTTTGTCAAAGATCAGATGGCTATAGTTGTGTGGTATTATTTCTGAGGACTCTGTTCTGTTCCATTGGTCTATAGCTCTGTTTTGGTACCAGTACCATGCTGTTTTGGTTATTGTAGACTTGTAGTATAGTTTGAAGTCAGGTAGCGTGATGCCTCCAGCTTTGTTCTTTTGACTTAGGATTGTCTTGGCAATGTGGGCTCTTTTTTGGTTCCATATGAACTTTAAAGCAGTTTTTTCCAATTCTGTGAAGAAGCTCATTGGTAGCTTGATGGGGATGGCATTGAATCTATAAATAACCTTGGGCAGTATGGCCATTTTTACAATATTGATTCTTCCTATCCATGAGCATCGTATGTTCTTCCATTTGTTTGTGTCCTCTTTGATTTCACTGAGCAGTGGTTTGTAGTTCTCCTTGAAGAGGTCCTTTACATCCCTTGTAAGTTGGATTCCTAGGTATTTTATTCTCTTTGAAGCAATTGTGAATGGAAGTTCATTCATGATTTGGCTCTCTGTTTGTCTGTTACTGGTGTATAAGAATGCTTGTGATTTTTGCACATTAATTTTGTATCCTGAGACTTTGCTGAAGTTGCTTATCAGCTTCAGGAGATTTTGGGCTGAGACAATGGGGTTTTCTAAATATACAATCATGTCATCTGCAAACAGGGACAATTTGACTTCTTCTTTTCCTAACTGAATACCCTTGATTTCTTTCTCTTGCCTGATTGCCCTAGCCAGAACTTCCAACACTATGTTGAATAGGAGCAGTGAGAGAGGGCATCCCTGTCTTGTGCCAGTTTTCAAAGGGAATTTTTCCAGTTTTTGCCCATTCAGTATGATATTGGCTGTGGGTTTGTCATAAATAGCTCTTATTATTTTGAGGTACGTTCCATCAATACCAAATTTATTGAGCGTTTTTAGCATGAAGGGCTGTTGAATTTTGTCAAAAGCCTTTTCTGCATCTATTGAGATAATCATGTGGTTCTTGTCTTTGGTTCTGTTTAAATGCTGGATTACGTTTATTGATTTGCGAATGTTGAACCAGCCTTGCATCCCAGGGATGAAGCCCACTTGATCATGGTGGATAAGCTTTTTGATGTGCTGCTGAATCCAGTTTGCCAGTATTTTATTGAGGATTTTTGCATCAATGTTCATCAGGGATATTGGTCTAAAATTCTCTTTTTTTGTTGTGTCTCTGCCAGGCTTTGGTATCAGGATGATGTTGGCCTCATAAAATGAGTTAGGGAGGATTCCCTCTTTTTCTATTGATTGGAATAGTTTCAGAAGGAATGGTACCAGCTCCTCCTTGTACCTCTGGTAGAATTCAGCTGTGAATCCATCTGGTCCTGGACTTTTTTTGGTGGGTAGGCTATTAATTATTGCCTCAATTTCAGAGCCTGCTATTGGTCTATTTAGGGATTCAACTTCTTCCTGGTTTAGTCTTGGAAGAGTGTAAGTGTCCAGGAAATTATCCATTTCTTCTAGATTTTCTAGTTGATTTGCGTAGAGGTGTTTATAGTATTCTCTGATGGTAGTTTGTATTTCTGTGGGGTTGGTGGTGATATCCCCTTTATCATTTTTTATTGCGTCTATTTGATTCTTCTCTCTTTTCTTCTTTATTAGTCTTGCTAGCGGTCTGTCAATTTTGTTGATCTTTTCAAAAAACCAACTCCTGGATTCATTGATTTTTTGGAGGGTTTTTGTGTCTCTATCTCCTTCAGTTCTGCTCTGATCTTAGTTATTTCTTGCCTTCTGCTAGCTTTTGAATGTGTTTGCTCTTGCCTCTCTAGTTCTTTTAATTGTGATGTTAGAGTGTCAATTTTAGATCTTTCCAGCTTTCTCTTGTGGGCATTTAGTGCTCTAAATTTCCCTCTACACACTGCTTTAAATGTGTCCCAGAGATTCTGGTATGTTGTATCTTTGTTCTCATTGGTTTCAAAGAACATCTTTATTTCTGCCTTCATTTCGTTATGTACCCAGTAGTCATTCAGGAGCAGGTTGTTCAGTTTCCATGTAGTTGAGCGGTTTTGATTGAGTTTCTTAGTCCTGAGTTCTAGTTTGATTGCACTGTGGTCTGAGAGATAGTTTGTTATAATTTCTGTTCTTTTACATTTGCTGAGGAGTGCTTTACTTCCAATTAAGTGGTCAATTTTGGAATAAGTGTGATGTGGTACTGAGAAGAATGTATATTCTGTTGTTTTGGGGTGGAGAGTTCTATAGATGTCTGTTAGATCCGCTTGGTGCAGAGATGAGTTCAATTCCTGGATATCCTTGTTAAGTTTCTGTCTCGTTGATCTGTCTAATGTTGACAGTGCAGTGTTGAAGTCTCCCATTATTATTGCATGGGAGTCTAAGTCTCTTTGTAAGTCTCTAAGGACTTGCTTTATGAATCTGGGTGCTCCTGTATTGGATGCATATATATTTAGGATAGTTAGCTCTTCCTGTTGAATTGATCCCTTTACCATTATGTAATGGCCTTCTTTGTCTCTTTTGATCTTTGATGGTTTAAAGTCTGTTTTATCAGAGACTAGGATTGCAACCCCTGCTTTTTTTTGTTCTCCATTTGCTTGGTAGATCTTCCTCCATCCCTTTATTTTGAGCCTATGTATGTCTCTGCATGTGAGATGGGTCTCCTGAATACAGCAGACTGATGGGTCTTGACTCTTTACCCAGTTTGCCAGTCTGTGTCTTTTAATTGGAGCATTTAGTCCATTGACATTTAAGGTTAATATTGTTATGTGTGAACTTGATCCTGCCATTATGATATTAACTGGTTATTTTGCTCGTTAGTTGATGCGGTTTCTTCCTAGCCTCGATGGTCTTTACATTTTGGCATGCTTTTGCAATGGCTGGTACCGGTTGTTCCTTTCCATGTTTAGGGCTTCCTTCGGGGTCTCTTGTAAGGCAGGCCTGGTGGTGACAAAATCTCTAAGCATTTGCTTATCTGTAAAGGATTTTATTTCTCCTTCACTTATGAAACTTAGTTTGGCTGGATATGAAATTCTGGGTTTAAAATTCTTTTCTTTAAGAATGTTGAATATTGGCCTCCACTCTCTTCTGGCTTGTAGAGTTTCTGCCGAGAGATCTGCTGTTACTCTGATGGGCTTCCCTTTGTGGGTAACCTGACCTTTCTCTCTGGCTGCCCTTAAGATTTTTTCCTTCATTTCAACTTTGGTGAATCTGGCAATTATGTGTCTTGGAGTTGCTCTTCTGGAGGAGTATCTTTGTGGCGTTCTCTGTATTTCCTGAATTTGAATGTTGGCCTGCCCTACTAGGTTGGGGAAGTTCTCCTGGATGATATCCTGAAGAGTGTTTTCCAACTTGGTTCCATTTTCCCCCTCACTTTCAGGCACCCCAATCAGACGTAGATTTGGTCTTTTTACATAATCCCATACTTCTTGCAGGCTTTGTTCATTTCTTTTTCTTCTTTTTTCTTTTGGTTTCTCTTCTCGCTTCGTTTCGTTCATTTGATCCTCAATCGCTGATACTCTTTCTTCCAGTTGATTGAGTTGGTTACTGAAGCTTGTGCATTTGTCACGTATTTCTCGTGTCATGGTTTTTATCTCTGTCATTTCGTTTATGACCTTCTCTGCATTATTTATTCTAGCTGTCAATTCTTCCACTCTTTTTTCAAGATTTTTAGTTTCTTTGAGCTGGGTACGTAATTCCTCCTTTAGCTCTGAGAAGTTTGATGGACTGAAGCCTTCTTCTCTCATCTCGTCAAAGTCATTCTCTGACCAGCTTCGATCCGTTGCTGGCGATGAGCTGTGCTCCTTTGCAGGGGGAGATGTGTTCTTATTTTTTGAATTTCCAGCTTTTCTGCCCTGCTTTTTCCCCATCTTTGTGGTTTTATCTTCCTCTGGTCTTTGATGATGGTGACGTACTGATGGGGTTTTGGTATAGGTGTCCTTCCTGTTTGATAGTTTTCCTTCTAGCAGTCAGGACCCTCAGCTGCAGGTCTGTTGGAGATTGCTTGAGGTCCACTCCAGACCCTGTTTGCCTGGGTATCAGCAGCAGAGGTTGCCGAAGATAGAATATTGCTGAACAGCGAGTGTACCTGTCTGATTCTTACTTTGGAAACTTCCTCTCGGGGGTGTACTCCACCCTGTGAGGTGTGGGGTGTCAGACTGCTCCTAGTGGGGGATGTCTCCCAGTTAGGCTACTCAGGGGTCAGGGACCCACTTGAGCAGGCAGTCTGTCCCTTCTCAGATCTCAACCTCCGTGTGGGGAGATCCACTGCTCTCTTCAAAGCTGTCAGAGTCGTTTGCGTCTGCAGAGGTTCCTGCTGCTTTTTTTGTTGTTGTTGTTTAGCTGTGCCCTGTCCCCAGAGGTGGAGTCTACAGAGACAGGCAGGTTTCCTTGAGCTGCTGTGCGCTCCACCCAGTTCAAGCTTCCCAGCGGCTTTTTTTACCTACTTAAGCCTCAGCAATGGCGGGCGCCCCTCCCACAGCCTCGCTGCTGCCTTGCAGTTAGATCGCAGACTGCTGTGCTAGCAATGAGGGAGGCTCCGTGGCCGTGGGACCCTCCCGGCCAGGTGTGGGATACAATCTCCTGGTGTGCCTGTTTGCTCAAAGCGCAGTATTGGGGTGGGAGTCACCCGATTTTCCAGGTGTTGTGTGTCTCAGTTCCCCTGGCTAGGAAAAGGGATTCCCTTCCCCCTTGTGCTTCCCAGGTGAGGTGATGCCTCGCCCTGCTTCAGCTCTCGCTGGTCAGGCTGCAGCAGCTGACCAGCACCGATTGTCCGGCACTCCCTAGTGAGATGACCCCAGTACCCCAGTTGAAAATGTAGAAATCACCGGTCTTCTGTGTCGCTCGCGCTGGGAGTTGGAGACTGGAGCTGTTCCTATTCGGCCATCTTGCTCCGCCCCCCAGAGCGTAATCCCTCTTCTAAAAGAGAGCTAAGGCCAGGCTTCGTGGCTCATGCCTGTAATCCCACCACTTTGAGAGGCTGAGGCACGAGGACTGCTTGAGCCCAGGAGTTCAAGGCTACAGTGAGCTATAAGAGCACAATCATACTCCAGCCTGGATGACAGAGTGAGACCCTGTCTCAAAAATAAATAAATAAATAAATAAATAGATAAAGCTCCATCTTCCATACATGTAAGAGACTTCAAGTTTCAGTGTTCTTGTCTGACTTTATGGAGTTGTACAGAATAACATAATTGCAACTTTGATTGTTATCATTTGAGTGTGTGATAGAAACGCAGGAATCTCAGCTGGTCATGGTGGTTCGCACACGTAGTACTAGCTACTTAGGAGGCTGAGGCAGGAGGATCCCTTGAGCCCAGGAGTCGGAGGCTACAGTGAGCTATGATCCTGCTTGGCCAAATGAGTGAGACCCCATAAAAAAGAAAAGAAAAAAGAATAAAAAGAAATGCAGAGTCTTGAACCCCACCTCAGATCAGAATCTGCACTTTAACCAGCTCCCTGGGTGATTCATATGCATGTTAAACCTTCAGAAGCACTGAACTAAAGGACTTTGAAAATAAATGCACACGAACTGAAAGCACGAAAATGTCTGAGATAACTATGCAGACCAACTGATAAACTAGAGGCGGATAATGACTACCTATACTGCTGATAGCAGAGAACAGTGAGAATGATAGGAAAATTCCTGCTTCTATTTCCCAGGTTCAAAACCAGAAAAGGAAATGTCACCAGAATTTCAGGAAGTATAAGGAAAATGTTTGCTCTGAAGCCTCTACAATGTCAAAGAAGTCTCAGATTCACATTATTATGGTCATCAGTGTCTTACTTTGTAAGATGTAATTATTGGCTGAGTGCAGTGGCTCATGCCTGGAATCCCAGGACTTTGGGAGGCCGAGGTGAGGGGATTACTTGAGCTCTTGAGTTCGAGACCAGCCTGGGCAACATGGTGAAATGACGTTCCTACAAAAAATACAAAAATTATCCAGGCGTGGTGGCCCATGCCTGTAGTCCCAGCTACTCAGAAGGCTGAGGTGGATCGCTTCATCCCAGGAGGAGAAGGTTGCAGTGAGTTGAGATCATGCTACTGCACTCCAGCCTTTGCGACAGGGCGAGACCCTGTCTCAAAAAAAAAAAAAAAAGGACATAATTATGCATTTCTTATCCTAATAAGCCTCAATACCTGGAAAAACATCTGTAGTAAGTTAGCTTTGGAGTCGAGATTGAGAATATAAGAAGTGATTCCAGGACAGAGGACTGTGAAATCTAAATTTACATCAAGTGAAAGATATATTACCACAAATTGTTCCCTATGAGAACCTCACAGAACTACTGGCTAAAAAACCCCACTCATTTTAGTCACTATAATAAGGCAGCATGTGTCTGTGTATGTGTAAGAAAATAAATTCTAAAGAAATGGCCATTTCTTTTGCAGCATAAAAAAACTGGATTTCAGACTTTCTGTTTTGAGGATTAACACGCTTTCTGATTCTAGCAATAACTGGAAGACTACCCCAAAATTGAAATGACGAGTGTTACAACAAGCAGGCAACCTGCAAAGCAAATTTGAATGTTTAGCAAAAAGGCTCCACTTAAAAAAAGTTCTTTGCAATGAATAAACAGGTGGAAAGAAAATATTAGGGTAAATTCTAATTAGTTCGAGTTAATCATAGTTCCCCATTCTCCAGCTGGCAAACGGTTTGAGGGGGCATGTGAACGAGTTCTAATCAAAAGAGCCAATGGAGTTTGTGGGAAGATCTGCTAAGGGACTTCAGGAAAAAGCTCCAAAAGGCTCCTCTGCCTCTTAAAGAGAGAAAAGAAGAGCCTCTCTGGTGGAGACTATTTTGGATTTCATCCTTGGCACTCTAGCGGTCATTTTGTGACAGTAAGAAGAGAAGTGGGGAAAGATGGGAAAACCCTTGTTCTTGAAATCATAGGAACATTTAATTAACCAACCGAGGAGACAAACTACCTTGAGTCTTAGGTACTGGGATTATAATATCTGTAGCTGAAGGAATCCCGATACTGATAATGATGACATTTTAGGATTATCGTCATTAAGTATATGACTGTAGCTCCTCTTAACTGGTCTAACTCTAATTTGTTCTTTAAGATAAGAATCTCCTCTAGAGCCTTCCCTGAGCTCCCATGTGGGCCACAGTTATCACCACATTCCACCGTATACTATAATATTGCATATAGTTTTCTGTTTATATCTTCACACTATAGAAAAAAATTTCTTGAGCTCAGGGACTGTGGCTTTACTCCCCATTATATCCACAGAAACCTCCTAGCACAATGCCTGGCACATAGTGGATGCTCAAATATTTTCTAAATAGACAATAAGGGGGAAAGAGTTTCAGCTAATACCTAGCTGAGTGACTCCAGGTGGTTACTTGACATCTCTTAGCTTTAATATACTTATCTGCAAACCAATCTAGATAAGTAGTTTTCAGCCTCTTCCGAGTTCTGGATTTCCCAACGTGGAAGGAAGAGAAAGGGTAGGAAGAACAAGGGAAGAAGGGACAGTGAGGTTTTGGATTTTCCACTCTTGCATTTCAACCAGAAATGCTACATTTTTATATGATAGGCTTCTGTATAAGATTTTATCTGAAGATTTTATCTGTCATCATCTGTTTTAGCTGTTGTTTTTAACGACTCTAAAGTTCACTGGTTAAATTATCTCTTTCAGATGGAAAATTCTGTAACTTTATGGCATATGCCAGAAATTAAGTACAAGTGCTGAAATCTTCAGGTACTTCATTCAGATTTCTGCTTAAATTTTACTTTTCAACATCTTTTTAAAAATAATGGCTGGGTGCGGTGGCTCGTGCCTGTAATCCCAGCACTTTGGGAGGCCGAGGTGGGTGGATCACCTGAGGTCAGGAGTTTGAGACCAGCCTGGTTAACATGGTGAAACACCGTCTCTACTATGAGCCGGGCATGGTGGCAGGGGCCTGTGGTCCCAGCTGCTTGGAGGCTGAGGCAGGAGAATCACTTGAACCTGGGAGGCGGAGGTTGCAGTGAGCCAAGATCATGCCACTGCACTCCAGACTGGGAGACAGTGAGACTCTGTCTCCAAAAAAAAAAAAAAAAAAAAAAGCCTCTTCCTTCCCATTTTCTGTCAATCTCTTTTTTTTTTTTTTTTTTGAGACGGAGTCTCGCTCTGTCGCCCGGGCTGGAGTGCAGTGGCCCGATCTCAGCTCACTGCAAGCTCCGCCTCCCGGGTTTACGCCATTCTCCTGCCTCAGCCTCCCGAGTAGCTGGGACTACAGGCGCCCGCCACCTCGCCCGGCTAGCTTTTTGTATTTTTTTTGTAGAGACGGGGTTTCACTGTGTTAGCCAGGATGGTCTCGGACTCCTGACCTCGTGATCCGCCCGTCTCGGCCTCCCAAAGTGCTGGGATTACAGGCTTGAGCCACCGCGCCCAGCTTCTGTCAATCTCTATTCCCTTACATTGACTTATTTTTATTCAGGGCACTTATTACATTATGTACTTAATGTTAACTGTCTTCCACCTGGCATTAGTGGACCCACCTGACCAGTTATTGAGCCAAGGAACTTTTTGAATATTTTCTACGCTGCAGTGTATCTCCAGCACCTAGAATAGTGCTTGGCATAAGCAGATGCTCAATAAATGTTGGGTGGATCAGTGAATATGAATGAATGAATTTGAAACTTAATCTACAAAAGACTAGGTAAAAGAACATTTAGGGCCGGGTGTCTGGGTGGTGGCTCATGCCTGTAATCCCAGCACTTTGGGAGGCCAACGCAGGCAGATCATTTGAGGCCAGAAGTTTGAGACCAGCCTGGGCAACATGGTGAAACCCCGTCTCTGTACAAAAAATACAAAAATTAGGTGTGGTGGCATGCGCCTGTAGTCCCAGCTACTTGGGAAGCTGAGGTGGGAGGATCACCTGAGCCCAGGAGTTCAAGGTTGTGGTGAGCTGTGATCGCACCACTGCACTACAGCCTCGGTGACAGAGTTAGACTCTGTCTCAAAAAGAACATTTAGAAGCACGTATTATTCTTACATATCTTATCTACTTATCTTCTGCCAGGGTCAACCTTTAGAAATTAATATGCTTGTTTAGTTTAGAAATTAGTATGCTTGTTTTTTAGCTGGAACTGTGAAGTGAAAATCACAACAGGACCTGTGGGAGTCATATCTGATTGCTATAAGGCTATATATAAAAGAATCAGAGTACAGTGGGGTTATTTTCATTGCAAGTTCTATCTGTGGCTTGGCCGACTACAATTCAAGTCTGAGCCATCAGGCTGCTAACCATCTCAAGGTTCTCTGTGAACGCACAAAACAAGCAGCACTTCAACCTTTTAGATCATTCCCGAATTTCAGGCTTCTGACTCTGCTTCAAGGTTACTAAGACCTGTGTTCAGACTAAGTGGCCTCCAGCAGGTTACATTTTTGAAACTTTAAAGCAGTGTTTCTCAAAATACAGTTTGTGAACAACCTATGAATCCAGGCTTTACAAAAAAAGCTAAATTGGCTGGGTGCAACGGCTCACGCCTGTAATCCCAGCACTTTGGGAATTTGGTGGGAAGATGGCTTGCGTCCAGGAATCTGAGAATAGCCTGAGCAACATAGCGAGACCCCATCTCTACAAATAAAAAATAAAATAAAATAAAATAAAAATTAGCCAGGCACGATGGTGCGCACCTACAGCACAGTCACCCAGGAGGTTGAGGTGGGAGGATCACTTGAGCCCAGGAGAGGCTACAGTGACCCATGATTGTACCACTGCACTGCACTACAGCCTGGGTGACAGAAGAAGACCTCTTCTCAAAAAAAAAAAAACCCACCCACCAACCAACCAAACACCACCACCACTACCAAAAAACAACTAAATTATGATCTCTAGAAGCAAGGAATATGCATTTAACTCTTACAACACTTTGTACTCGGACGTCTGAAAGTCACTATTTTTTAATCTGTATCTATTCTTTGTAATTTTATATTCTGGTTGTAAACATCACACATAGAAACATTCTGTAATTATAGTTGTCATGAGATACGAAGCCAATATTTGTATCTAAAGACTATGAAACTCAGTTAGCTGCAAGAAAATTTCCCAACCCTATATTATGTTTCTATATACAAGATAAAATTACATCTGGCCATAGCGCCCCAGGATAAACTATCTCTCTTTTCCATTTTTGTTCAAAGAGGACAACAATAGGCTGATGTAGTTTACAATCAAAATGTAAGTTTATAGGGAGAGCCACAAATCTTGATTTAACTACCACTACATATCATTTTCTTTTTTTTTTGAGACGGAGTCTCGCTCTGTCGCCCAGGCTGAAGTGCAGTGGCCGGATCTCAGCTCACTGCAAGCTCTGCCTCCCGGGTTTACGCCATTCTCCTGCCTCAGCCTCCCGAGTAGCTGGGACTACAGGCACCCGCCACCTCGCTCGGCTCATTTTTTGTATTTTTTAGTAGAGATGGGGTTTCACCGTGTTAGCTAGGATGGTCTCGACTTCCTGACCTCGTGATCCACCTGTCTCGGCCTCCCAAAGTGCTGGGATTACAGGCTTGAGCCACCGCGCCTGGCCAGTATATCATTTTCTTAGAATGTGATCAGAGATAGAACTTGCATATCCAAACTATTTATGAGGATGGAGAAAGTCAAAAGACTCCCTCTGATATATTGGGAGAGATGAGGAGAGGATGCTGAGAATAGAGAGGGCCTGCATCCCAACATGTGTGACCCAGTGGTATATAAGGAAGAAACACTACCATAAAGAAGACAAAAACGTCAGTAGGGTCTGAGACTGGCTGAAACTGATGAAGGGTCTATAAATGACACAAACTAAACTGAGACAGAAATATATTTAACAAAAGAAGTCTAAGACTTTTACGTGGAAAACTATAAAGCATCACTGAAAGAGATTAGAGAGCTAAGTAAATGGAAAGATATCCATGCAAGTAAACTGAAAGGCTTAATATTAACACAGCAATATTCCTCAAACAGATCTACAGATTCAATGCAATTCTTATCAAAATCCCAGCTTTTTTCCCCCAGAAATTGAGAAGTCAATCCTAAAATTCATATGAAAATGCAAGAGCCAAAACAATCCTGAAAAAGAACAAAGTTGCAGGGTTTACCCTTCCCTCTTTTAAAACTTACTACATAACTATAGTATTTAAGACTCGACAGCACTGGCACGAGGCTAGACGTAAAGATCCGTGGAAGAGAATTTGGAGTCCAGAAGTAGATCCATATACTTATGGTCAACTGATTTTTAAAAAAAACTGTGGTAAAGAACAAACAACGTAACATTTACTATTTTAACACTTGTAAATTTACTAAGTATACAGTTCAACAGTGTTAACTATATTTACATTGCTGTGCAACGGCTCTCCAGAACTTTTTCATCTTGCATATCTAAAACTCTATAGCCATTGAGTAACACCTTCCTGTTCCCCTGGGAACCACTATACTACTTCTGTTTTTATGAGTTTGACTACTTTAGAAACTGCACATAAGTGGAATCATGTAGTATTTGTCTTTTTGTGACTGGCTTATTTCAGTTACCATAACGTCCTCAAGGTTCATCCATGTTTTAGCATGTGACAGGATTTCCTCAATTTTAAGGCTGAAAAATATTCTACTGTTTGTATGTCTATACTACATTTTCTTTATCCATTCACTTATTGATGGATATTTGGGTTGCTTCTATCTCTAGCTGTTGTAAATAATGATGTACTGAACATGGGTGTGCAAATATCTCTTCAAGACCCTGCTTTCAATTCTTTAGGATATTTACCCAGAAGTGGGTTTGCTGGATCACACAATAATTCTATGTTTAGCTTTTTGAGGACCCATCAAACTGTTTTCCGTAGTGGCTACATCACATTTTACATTCCTACCAGTACTGTACTGCACAAGGGTTCTAATTTCCCCACATCTTTACCAGCACTTGTTATTTCCTGTTTTTTTGTTTTGTTTTGTTTTTGACAGTGGCTTCCTAATGGGTATGGGATGATGTCTCATTGTGGTTTTGATTTGCATTTCTCTCATGATTACTGATGTGCATCTTTTCATGCTTGTTGGTCACTTGTATATCTTCTTTGGAGAAATGTCTACTCAAGTCCTCCGCTCATGTTTTTAATTGGATGGGTTGTTTGTTGTAAAGTCTATTTATGGTTAATTGATTTTTGACAAGGTACCAAAACAATTTAACGGGTAAAGAAGAATCAACAAATGGTGCTTAGACAACTGGATATCCACATACAAAAATTAAAATGGACCGAAGATCTAAATGTAAGAGTTAAAAAGTAAGAAGTTTATGTAACAAAAGATACTATCAAGAAAATGAAAAGACAGGCCACAGAAAGGGATAAAATATTTGGAAATCATACATACGACAGAGGTCCAGTATCCAGAATATATAAAGAATTCTTATAGCTCAACAATAAAAAGACAGAAATTAAGTTTAAAAATAGGCAAATAATTTGAATAGACAGGTCTCCCTAGAGAATATATAATAACAATATTATGCCGGGCGCGGTGGCTCAAGCCTGTAATCCCAGCACTTTGGGAGGCCGAGACGGGCGGATCACGAGGTCAGGAGATCGAGACCATCCTGGCTAACACGGTGAAACCCCGTCTCTACTAAAAAATACAAAAATCTAGCCGGGCGAGGTGGCGGGCGCCTGTAGTCCCAGCTACTCCGGAGGCTGAGGCAGGAGAATGGCATAAACCCGGGAGGCGGAGCTTGCAGTGAGCTGAGATCCGGCCACTGCACTCCAGCCCGGGCGACAGAGCGAGACTCCGTCTCAAAAAAAAAAAAAAAAAAAATAACAATATTATATAGCAATAAACATAAAAAGATGTTCCTCATTAGTCATTACAAGAATGTAAATCAAAACCACAAGGAGATACCACTTCACATCTACTAGGATGACTATAATTAAGGAGACAGACAATAAGTAGTATATCCATACAACAGAATATTATTCAGCAATAAAAAGAAATGAGATGCTGATACACACTACAACATGGGTGAACATTGAAAACACTATGCTAGACACAAAAGGTCACATATTGTATGATTCAATTTATGTGAAATAGCCTCAACAGGCAAATCCAAAGAGACTGAAAGTAGGTTAGCGGTTACCAGGGATTAGGTTGGAGAGGCAATGGGAAATGCCTGTTAATGGGCATGGGTTTCTTTTTAGGGGTGATGAAAATGTTTTGGAATTAGTGATAGCAACACAACAATGTGGATATACTAAAAACCACTGAATTGTGTGCTTGAAAAGAGAGAATTTTGTGTATGTGAATTATATCTAAAAAATAAAACCCCAAAACTAAACTGAGAACTAATCTAAAGATTAAAAAACAGAAATGCTAATATTCCCCACATTATGATCATATGATGTCTGACCTTCCTTTGGAAATAGTATGGGCCAACAGAAAAAGCAGAGATTTTGGAGTAAGGTGAGTATCAATTCAAATTACAGCTCAATTACATACTAGCTATAAGATCCTGGGGAAGCCATTTAAGCCTCCCCAGCCTCAGTTTAATCACATGTAACAAAAATAATACCTACCCTCACGGGTGGATGTTAGGATTAAAATCCCTCGAATGTAGGAGGCCTGCACACAGTAGCCCCCAATTTTAACTGTCTGCTGTCAGTGAGTGGGTCATTCTCAATAGTTACCATAGAGTTAAAAATACTGTTATATTGCCTGTGAGTAAAGAATGGGAGCTCTTTTTAAAATTCAGGTCTTGGCTGGGCACGGTAGCTCACGCCTGTAATCCCAGCACTTTGGGAAGCTAAGGTGGGCGGATTATGAGCTCAGGAGTTCAAGACCAGCCTGGCCAACATGGGGAAACCCCGTCTCTACTAAAAATACAAAAATTAGCTGGGCGTGGTGGCGAGTACCTGTAATCCCAGCTACTTGGGAGGCTGAGGCAGGAGAATCGGTTGAAACCGGAAAGTGGAGGTTTGAGCGAAACTCCAGCCTGGGCGAAAGAGCAAAACTCCGTCTCAAAATAAATAAAATTAATTAAAAAAAATAAAAATCAGGTATTTATTTCTGAGAAGTCTTGACTAACTGAATATTTATAGATAGGGAGGTAACTGGAAGGGAAAGAATTCAAGCACAATGACTGGAAAAATACATTTAAGCAACTATGTGTATTAATAAGCACTATGCTAGATCTTGAGGGTGTAAATTTGAAAAAGGAGTGCAGGGGATGGAAAAGGAAAGCAATATATTTAACAGTCTTTTCAGTTACATACATAAACTTTTTTTTAGGTTAAATTCAGTTGGAATAAGAAAAACAGAAAGGAAAGGTTTTTGTTTGTAACAGAGCTGGGATTCTGTGGAGCCAGTAAGAAAGTAAGAAACTCCTGGCTGGGTGCAGTGGCTCATGCTTGCAATCCTAGCACTTTGGCAGGCCGAGGTGGATGGATCACTTGGGGCCAGGAGTCTGAGACCAGCCTACAATCCCAGCTACTTGGGAGGCTGAGGCATGAGAACCTGGGTGGTGGAGACTGCAGAGAGCCGAGATCACGCCATTGCACTCCAGCCTGGGCGACAGAGTGAGACTCTGTCTCAGAAAAAAAAAAAAAAAAAAAAGAAAAGAAAAGAAAAGAAAAAAGAAAAGAAAGTAAGACATTTGCAAGCGAAAGATAATATGGATGTGTATGATGGAACCCACTTGCACAGACATCCTTTCCCAAGTGGATCCTTCTTTCTGAAGTTGTTCTTAATTCATCCTCTGGAGGGTACTTCCTTATTCTAACAAAAGAGTCCATTCCATGATCCCATTTATCCAAATCGTCTCACTATTTATCATGTGGGGTATATGTAGTTTCATAAAGGAGTAGACACTGAAGGATACAAAGCCAAGGCAAATAGTCTTTGTAAAAAAGGGAAAGTCACTGTTTCTGGATCTTCAGAGAAAAGGAATTTGAGCACAGGGGAGAAACAAGAAGCACTAAAAAAGGAGGGGTGGCTCTTATTCAAGCTTTAATAGTTACAAAGTTTCAATAGTTTAGTTACAAATAAGCACGTGAAACAACTCCTACTGACATATACTTTCAGTGGAACCATGTTAGATGAGAAATAAAACATTTTGGAAAAAACATTTACTCTATATACTTTTCCCTACCAGCGGTATGCATGCAACCTGTGGCAAAACTTTCAGCTGCTTCTGAAAGACTTATTCTCTCTTAAAGAAATGTTTATTTTAACATAATTTGGTGTTTACAGTCTTATAAAAAGTGCCAACTGGCTTAATGGGATATTCTGACATGAGAAAAGGAAGGATTGGGAAATGTGTGAGTAAAATCATATCCACCAAAATTTGAAGTTGACTTCATAGCTTACAGTTTTACAAAAAGAATTTTTTTTAAAGAAAATACAAAAGTTAATTTATTTTCATTAAAGAAATTCTATAAATAAAGGACTCCCACAAGCAACCTGTTTGCAAAGGAGGTAGTATGGAATATGGTTATAGAACACTGGGCCAGACTGGGGGGATACTGGCCATGTCATGGAACTTTCTGAAGTCTCAGTTTTCTCACCTATAAATGGAGGTAATAATAGTAGCTACTTTAGAGGGTTATGACGAAGATTAAATGAGGACGTACATGTAAAACGCTTAGCATGGTGTCTGATACAAGGTAAGTGCTCAATATGTACTGGCTATTATTTATAAAGTGAAGAATGGCTTCCGCAATGTTCAGATCACATTTTCCTAAACAGAACTGTGTTGTATTTACCTGTGATGTGGCTACTAATCAGTTTTACCTGAGAAGGCAGGTCTAAGCACTAATCACTTCAAAGGCATTTTTTTTTCTCTTTTCCTCCTTAAATTTTTCTGTCCGTTGTATAGACAAATGGCAAGTTTTGCTATTCATTAAAAGTCACTGCTGAGTGATAATACTGCAGTTTCTAAGAAGGGCAAAAAAAAAAAAAAAAAAAAAAAGAATGTAGTGTTGCAAATATCACACAAGAAATAGATTTGAGGTAAACCAGTAGGAAGCATATTTGACTTTGTTACATTTTCTTTTCTTTTTTTTTCTTTTTTTTTTTTTTTGAGACGGAGTCTTGCTCTGTCGCCAGGCTGGAGTGCAGTGGTGCGATCTCTGCTCACTGCAACCTCCACCTCCTGGGTTCAAGCGATTCTCCTGCCTTAGCCTCCCGAGTAGCTGGGATACAGGTGCGCACCAACACACCCAGCTAATTTTTGTATTTTTAGTAGAGAGGGGGATTTCACCATGTTGGCCAGGATGATCTCGATCTCTTGACCTTATGATCCATCTGCCTAGGCCTCCTAAAGTGCTGGGGTTACAGGCGTAAGCCACTGGGCCCGGCCGACTTTGTTATATTTTCTAAATCAATACCACTCTAAGTAGCCAGCGAAGGAACCATTTGTTACTTGGCCCTGTGTATGAAAAGCTGTTTCATATACTCCATTCTCGCCATATTAGGAAAGACAAAAACTGATGAAACATTTATTCCTTTGCTGCTATCCCCATTGCAAAGTTCTTTCCATCACCCAGACACATTGCCTTTATGTTTACCTACTGTTTACATATAAATTAATTCACTTGAAAATAAATTGCCAAAAATAATTTTATTAATGACATATAATAATTAAATATTCTTGAGTGGTTTCTCATACTTTAAGATTACTGCTCTTAGTATCAAAATAATAATCATAAATGAGAAATCAAATGCTATGTAATTGACTTAAGTCCATTTTAAATTTTGTTCCCAGTGGAGACACAGAATAGGTTTCCATCTTCTAATAATTAGTCTAACAGTTAATAAATGCACCTTATCTTTCCATTGTAATCACAGAAATAAAATGAAAACAATATATCACTATTTGTCTATCAAATTGGTAAAGATTAAAACAATAATAACAACCCAGTGTTGGCTGAGGTTAAGACAAATGTATTTTCTTAAATGTCTGCATGAGTGTTTAATGTATTTTATCTTTTTAAAACGTAAATAACCCCCAGCACTTTGGGAGGCTAAGGCGGGCGGATCACGAGGTCAGGAGATCAAGATCATCCTGGCTAACATGGTGAAACCCCATTTCTACTAAAAATACAAAACATTAGTCGGGTGTTGTGGTGGGTGCCTGTAGTCCCAGCTACTTGGGAGGCCGAGGCAGGAGAATGGCATGAACCTGGGAGGCAGAACTTGCAGTGAGCCGAGATCGCGGCCACTGCACTCCAGCCTGGGCGACAGAGCAAGACTCTATCTCAGAAAAAAAAAGTAAATAACCAAACAAGAAACACTGGGGGACCTGAATCAATAAAATGTAGTACATCAAAATAATAATACATCACAGAGCAATGAAAATACATGGGAAAAACATTCATGGTAAATTGAGAATATTTATTCACATAAGAAGTATTTGTTAAATATTTACTATGTGTCAGACACTGTGCTAGCTGGGTAATGGGTTGGTAGGAATAAGTAAGACAGACATTGTCCTTGTCTTCACAGAGATGACCAAGTCAGCAGTTGATTGACCTCTTTAGGTATTTCGTATGTATATTTATATACACCTAGTAGGAAACAAGGAGACATTAATAACTTTTTTTTGGGAAACAGGGTCTCACTCTGTTGCCCAGGCTGGAGTGCAGTGGCGCAATCATGGTTCACTGCAGCCTCGAATTCCTGGGCTTACCAATCCTCCCACCCTCAGCCATCTGAGTAGCTGGGATTACAGGCATTCACCAGCACACACAGCTAATTTTTAAATCAATTTTTTAAGAGACAGAGTCTCACTGTGCTGTCTATGCTGGTCTTGAACTCCTGGCTTCAAATGATCCTCCTGCCTCAGCCTCCAGGAAAAAATATTTTCTATTGAGGTAGAATTAACAAATAATTAACATGTACAGATCTTAGATGTTCTGTTGAATGAGTTTTGAAAATTTTATATGCACATATAACTATCCCCCCAACAAAGATATGGAACATTTCCACAAAAAATTCCCCTATGCTCCCTTCCATGAATCCTCACCTTCTCTCCAAGTTGCTCTGTGTTATTTTCTTGGTGAGGTGTATGATTTCCACAGCATAAATAGACCACAACTTATCCATTTTCCTCTTGATGGACATGTGAGCTGTTTCCAGTTTTGAACTATCATGAATAAGGCTGCTACTTTGTGTAGTAAATGCATGTATAAGATATGAACATGTTTCCATTTCTTTTGAGCAAATACTGAAAGTTGGAATTACTGGATCACAGTGTAGATATATGCTTAACTTAAATGAAAACACCAATTTTCCAAAGCAGTTGTATCACTTTATATTCCCACCAGAAATGCATGACAGTTCCTTTTGTTCCCCTTCCTTATCCACACTTGGTGGTGTTAGTTTTATTTTAGCCATTCTATTAAGTATGAAATATTAAACTGAACATAACCATATTCAATTATGGTTATAATCTGCCTTTCCATGATGGCTTAAAGATGCTGAGTACCTTTCCATGTTTATTCATTTATCTTCTTTTATAAAGTATATGTTCAAGTCTTGCTCATTTTAAAAGTTGGGCCATTGGTCTTCATATTGTTCATTTATAGAAAATTTAAAAATATACATTCTGAAAACAAGTCCTTTGTCAGATATTTGTGTTGTGAATATATTTTTCTAGCTGGTGGCTACTCTACTCATTTTCTTAATGGTGTTTTTTGATGAACAGAAGTTTTTCAACATAATGAAGTCCATTTTTTTTCCCTTTTATGGTTAGTGCTTTTTGTGACTTATCCAAGAGATCTTTGCCTATCCTGGGTTGTGAAGATATTCTTCCATGTTTCAATGAAGGATTGTGACATGAAAAAATGGCAGAGTGGAAGTGTTTGAAGCTAATCAGAATGCCCTGCGGAGGAAAAGAAGCAACAGAGTCAAGGACAGTAAGTTAGGAGGCAGTTACCTAACTCCAAAATGAAGTGATGCAGTTTTAGTCTTGCTTGACAAGCAGTGTAACTGAAGAGGAAGAGATGAATAAAGGTGAGATTTAGAAGAAAAAACGTGAAACTTGATTAACTGAATATCATATATAAAAGAAGATATGTTAAAATGACTTGAAGAGCCCAAGCCTAAATGATTCAGAGGATGCCAATACTAACAAAGACAGGAGAATCTGAAAGTAGATTCCACTGTGGATATTACTATAGAAAAAATAGGGAGTTTAGTTTTATATATCTTACATTTCGTATGGTAAGAGAATATTCAAATGAAGATTTCCTGTTGACAATCAGGAATAATGAAACTTGAAAAGGGTAAAGAGGAGAAACTAAGGCTAGGGTTTATAAGTCACTAGCAGAGAGCAATGCTTCTCAAAGTATTATCCAAGTGTCAGCAACATCAATATCACCTGGGAGCATGCTGGACAACTGTCAGGCCCCATCTCAGTCAGAATCTCTGAAGGTGAGGTCCCACAGTCTATTTTAATAAAGCCTCCAGATGATTCTAATGCACACTAAAGTTTGAGAACCAACAGCACTCGGGTTAGAGCTGAGGCATAAGCACAGAAGGCAAGTGAAAAAAGTTAACAGAATCCCGCAATTACTAATCCCTAGGGAAGAGTCATGGCGGACAGAGAAAACTCAGTAAAGACGAGATTAGAAATGAAAGGCTAATAAGTCTGTCACCCAAAAGCCAAGCAGAAGAGGATGTCATGAAGTTTCTAAGTTTGGTTTATTCTGAGAGAGACAGAGACAGAAAGACAGAGAAAAGCACATAGAATGAAAATGCTCTTTCTCCATTCAAGACCCCCACCCCAAAAATGAAGGTCATATTGTTTTGAGGAAGAACATTAATCATGATCTACTTTCCAGACTAGTTTTCCTTCAAATAAGGGAAATCTGCAGAGTAATAATAAAACATTTACTGCTACACAGCTACATGTTTTTGAAAGGGAAAGGAGAAACTGACAGGCATTTTACATATGCAATTTGATTTACTGCTTAATGATTTGAGATTGGTATGATTTGTCTACAGTGGTAAACGCAGGATTCAAGCCCATCTAACTTCACAGTTCCTGATCTTCCTGTTGTATCAAGTTGCCTGTTTATTTTCAAAAACTCAATTTGTGAATTGAGAGCTATACTTTTCAAATGATATTTTTCCTTCATTTGTACACAGAAGACTGCTGAGCTTTTTATGGAGGCCCAAGTGACAATGAGTAATATGCCACGTTCAAGGAGGAAGGAGAGAAATGAGCAGTACTGTGAAAGGCAAACAGGGTCAAAATATGCTGTTGTTCTAAGACTGGAGAATTAACATCATGCTTATATGCTACTGGGGAACATCCACTGAAGGAGGAAAAACTGATGATGCAGGAGATAGAGATGAACTACTTCAGGAGATGAACAGAGATATATAATCATGTGTACATGTGTATCATGTCTTTTTGGTCAATAACATAACCGGGGGTTAAGCACATCACTGCATACATTTTTGTGCAGTGAAAGGTTTGTATGTTTTTAAATGACTTAAAAAAACAAAAGAAAAATATTTTGTGACAGTGAAATTATATAAAACTCAAATTTCAGTGTCCATAAATAAAATTCTATTCGAACAACGACATGCCCATCTGTTTACACTATTGTCTATGGCTGCTTTTGCATTACAATGGCAAAGTTGAGTAGCTACAACAGAGACTGTGTGGTCCTAGACAAAAATATCCTGATCCATTATAGAGAGTATGTGCTAACCCTGGCATACACAGCCTATCCACCTGTGCTCTAAACTGTATATGTATCTAACCAGAATAGATTGACTTCAAATCATCCAAATATTTTATTAATGAAGACTAAAAATCAGTGTTGAACAAAGGGGATAAATTCAATGGATTTCATCCAGCCAGCTATTTGATCAATCAACAATATTTACTGAATTCAGTGCCAAGCACTGGAGATACAAAATGAACAAAACATGCATGGTCCTTATTCTCATGGAATTTAAATTCTTACAAGACAAAAAACAAACAAAACAAAAACAAGAGACAAGTAACCAAGATGATACAGCTTGTGATAAGTGCTCCCAAGGAAACAAACATGATGCTATGATAGAGAACAAAAGGGAGTCTGGGAGGTTATTCTAGACAAGGCAGTCACACAAGGTGTTTCTGTGGAAGCACAGAGTCAAACATGGTGGGGGGAAGTGGTATGGGTAAAGCAGACAATTAAACACTCTGAGATTTCCGCAGACATAGAAACGGGAGGATGGAGAAATTTATACATTGTGAAGAGCATATGCAGAGACTACTTTCCCTGATGAATTTTCCAATGGTATTTTTACTACAAAGTACACACAGCGTAATTACATAACGGGTCCAAATGGTTCAGGAACAAAATACAAATTAAAAAAACACACACACACACACACAACACTGTATAATTACTTAATTACCCGAAGGATAAGAATGGTTCCAGAGAGCCATTTCTGCTTATCAGGTATATACAGTAACACTTTTGTCTTTTTTAAAATGGGGGGAAAGCATTCCACACAATGTAAGTTTTCAGGATGCTGGCAAATGTGCACATGCCAAAGAAAGTATAAATGGTAGGCACTGCTTAAAATAACATTAAGCTTTTCCTACTTTTTAATTCTAAGAACACATTACAACAATTAAATATCAAAATGATCATAAAAGAATGAATACTAGAAAGAGCAGAATATTCTTTGGTTGTAATTCATACATAGCTAATGCAGCATAACATAGCAGTTGAAGCTTGACAAACGATAAGCTATGAACTTTGGGAAAGAGCTAGCTAGCGTCACTTGGTTCTTAATTTCTTTCTTGGCATATACCAACATAACTACTTAAAATACAATCTGTCCATTTTGTGGGATGGTTATGCAGTTTTTTCCATGTTTTAAAATAATTATTTCATTAACCTGTTTCTAGAGTACAATCAACTTTCTACTTAAAATTTAAGCAGTTTGAAGCAGCACAAAAACTGTTCAGTAGTCTTTTAAATATTTATCAAATAATTATGCAATTCTGGTTTATTCCTCCTTATGAAAAATGATAAAAACACATGATATTCAACCACTTGAAAAGCCAGACACACAGGTCTATTGAAACACAGGTACAATTCAATGTAGTGATTCATAGTGTCTCTAATAGAAAGATTCAGCAGTTCTCAATCGAGACCTTTATTCCTTCTCTGAATAAATGATGCCTGAAATTTTTATTCTTGTTCTAATGGAATTTCAATGGCCTTCACTGCAAATCTACTGGAAATTTTTGCATATTAAGTGGAAAAAATTAAATGATGTTAACCACATTTTAATGTGATTAAGGCTGACAGGGTCATTATTTCTGCTAATCACTCAGTTTAAAAAGCTCAAACAAAACTTTATAACAGACAAGGTTTTTAATTTTATGTATATCTTGTTGAAATAGAAAAAAAAAGGTAGACAAAAAAGAAGGGAAAAACTACGCTACAGTCCTTGAGAAAAATCAATGAGTAGTTCCTACAATTTGCAGATGGGTTTCATTATACTTAATCTGGTGATGTAAAAACAAAAATGCAAAACAATCTTATACTGCACATGATCCTCTGGTTTTTTGCCTTTTAAATATGAAGATGGCAAGAAAATGTACTTTGTAGAATTTTGAGTTCTGTGTTTCCTATTTGCTGCTAAATGAAAACAAATAGTTTTTTCTTTAGATCTTATAGCAAACTAAAAACAGAATTAATGTATAACACCACCTCAAACAATTCTTCAATGTTCTGTTTTCTAGATTAATCTATGCCATGCAACTATGAATATTTCAAATATGTCAGGGTAAACTGAAAATCTTCACTGACAGAAAATCTCCAAAAAGAGTGATCCTAACTGCTATCAGAAGAATAGTAAGGATTCTAATGACTAGCAGTACTTTAGATAATCTATCTGTTCTGTTTGCTGATAAGTTTACTTTTCTCACGGGTTATTCTATACTAGAAGCTTAATATTAAATTAATTCTTTAAGATTGCAGGTGTATTTGATATAATTTTGGTGCTCCAATTGCAAAGGGCTGTTTTTAAATGTACATTATAATATTCTTGAAGCAAAAATGAGTACGAACCTAGCCAAAAAGCCTTAACTAGTATCTTCTCTAATTTTCTGAGCATTTCAATATTTTCCATAAACAGCAACAATTAAGCTAGGTACATAGCACACACAACTATACAAGAATGAATCAAATATCTCAGTATCTCTTTTTGTTGGCTGTCAACTGCTTAACCAATACTGGTTGTTGAAAACTATCTTTATCTTTCAGCTATTAAAGTGATAATTTCTAAAAATCATTTGAGGACATATGAAAGTAGTATCACTATTCCTAATCTAGTAGTTATAGTGTTTTACAGAAACAAAATTAATCTGCTTTAAAAAAATATGACAAGCAAATGGATTTTAGAAAGAAATACACACCTGAAGTTCAAACAATCTAATTCATATTGATTCATCCCAATCTAGTAAACTTAAACCAAATTCATTAAAAACAAAACATCTCATATATACATAAGTAAATATATTTTGTATTGTCGTTTTCTAAAGCAGTATGAAACTACGATCATTGCAAATAATAGTCAAACCAACAATTATAAAACTTAAGCTACAGGTGCAGTACCTTTATCCAAAAACCATCATTCTTTTCATGGTAAATTACTCAATTGCATGCAAATAGATAAATGAGTTTACCTCACTGATCACAATCTAAGCAGCTAACAAAAGCAGAGCACCTGGCCGCAAACAAGTCCTTTGAAATGCAATTTAGTATTAAAGTTTGAGAAATTGCTGTTCTGCTTTCATATTACAAATCATAACCAAACTGTTTTCAGCAAGAAGTTCAGCCATTTGTGAAGAGAAAGTGATTTAGTAGATTACATAAATATCAAGAAAAGAAGTCAATAATAATGCTGCATTGTGGCCATAATCTTTGGTGTCCATAGAAAGAATTATTGTTGAACTCTTCTTATTTTAGTGTGATGCTATGCACTGGTGCATCAACTAATCACCCTCCAGAATTTCTGTGCTCATCTAAAAGGAGTCCCTGCTGAATGTTCTAATGCATCTTATTGTGAATCTTCAGCAAATAAAACTTCATGTATGAGCTCATGATGTGCTTTGCTGCTGGAAAGTCACAGACACTGTGGGAGGCTCTTTATCTTCCCAGCAGTCAGTTCTCTGAGAACATCAGTGCAGCTACTGTAGTTACCTGTAGATTACTTGTATTTTCTCACATCTGTGTCCAGCAATCTAAACCATGATGATAAAGGGTCATTAGGTTTTGAGTGAGGAAGGGGATGGACTAGACAATTTGCTCTGATAAGCTCCTTGTTGGGAGCTCCAGTTTAGAATGTGAAATGTCGGTTATGTACAGTTTTACACTAAAAGGAAAAAAGGATATCACTTTTCTGCACTAACAATTAAAAATGATGTGGTTTAATGTCTCACTCTTGTCTACTGACTTGCATTTTATTTGGGGACTTTATAATTAAAAGTATTTAAGAAAAATAATTTTCTGTTTGTAAAATGGACGTCCACGCTCTATTAGCCACAAAGAATTCAGGTACAATTACTAAGATAACTGCTGTTTGGAGCACAGCAAAGCAATTTCCCACAGTGGGACTTACAGTTCAATTTACCAGTTGGGCAAATATTTTGTGCTCTGTAGTGGCCTAGAGAGTTAAAAGCTATAGGTAACATTCGAGTAGTGTTATACTTGGAGAAAAGTTTCTTCAATCTAAATGGATGGTTTAGATTTCAAAGCAAAGACAGTATCCTAAAAACATTTCCCCAAATTAACAGGATAAATTTTAAAACCAACATAAAATATGGTTGTCACAAAAACCCTGACTGACCTCTCGTTCCCCTAAAACAGGGGCTCAGAATTTGGAACTTAACACTGTTATTTTATTTTCATATTATATTGAATCCTAAATCATTCTGATACTTAATCACATTTTGGAAGTCATCAGCTGATAAGAATATACTATATTCTTGATTAGATTATAGAATGAGAATACTAATTGCTTAATTTCAAATGGTTTAGGATAACTGTGTCAGAATATAAAAATACAAAAATAATTCGGAGGGGGCATTCTTCAGATATTATACACCATATAGATAGGGTAAAAAAAGGAGGTGTTTCAAAGAAAGATAGAGGGGCTAAAAATATGCTCTCTAAATTTACATTCATAATTTACCTGTTTCTTTAGGTATGCTTATTGTAGTACAATATTATCTCTTTTCAAAATTACTACCTACCATCCTTTGAAAGGAAATTTTAAGAGAAAATAGTGACTGCAACAAATAAAATACTGCCTTGCCTCAAAGAACTATGTTAAAATAACAAAAGTATGTGAATAAAAGCGTACAATATTTTTAAATGAAACATCAGTGATTTGGTTTTTTTGGAAATAGTTTTAAAATGGTATTCATTTAGACTGTTTGAAAGCTTTCCAATGTTGCTAGGGAAGAAAAATAAAAATACTTATTTTCAAAATTGTTTGCTAGCACTAAACACAAGCAAGCAATATTTTCCAACAGATTAAAGATAATGTAAGCATTTAAAAACTCCTGTTCTTCCTTTCAATTACATGAATTGTCTAAAAGCCTTTGATGAAAGTCTGCAAGATAGAAGATATGTCACAATTATCAATATAGAGACATTTCTTAAAATAAAAATTATCATAAAATATAACATTTTGGTAACTAACATTAACATCCAAAGGCAATATGATAACTCAAATCCATAATAATTATTCATACACCAAACCATTGTAAACCTAAATCATTTCTGAAGACCTGAATGTGTCAAGAACTTTGACAATTATGACTGGAGCCAGGAAACTGGAGCAGTGCAGAATTTCTTATGAATTTCTCCAGTTACTTTTTATAAATGCTGTCTTGGATGACAGCTTAATGTGTACCACATGCAATATTTATTCTTCTTCAGTGTCAGACTGTCTAGCCATCCAAGGGAATACAAAGAATGTCACTTATTAGGATAAAAGCACAAGGAAGGTAATCAAGGACATATGTAACATCAGCCAATCATGCCCTATTTCAACATCCTATTCCATTCATAACAGTTCAACAATTATTTGCTTACTGATAACTTGCTTTCAGGCTGCTTGTGTTCACCATAATGGTGGTTTGCATTTATTTTGCTCTTTAGAATTGGACACTTGCTGTGCCATACGTGTTTGTCAAAACTTTATATCTTCTGTCAGAAATGGCTTAGAATATCAAATAATTTCTATTTGTCAGGAACTACTAATACAACAATCAGTAACCCTTGATGTTAATAGGGCAGTGAAATAACTATAAAACAGCAAATGCATAACTATTAAATATTTCATAGCAAAAACATTCCATGAAGTGATATATAGTAAGAAACTAGGTATTATTAGCTAAGCCACACTCACATATCTTCTTATGGCTAAGAATGTTTACTCAGCATTGTTCTTTCTTTTGTTTCTGTTTTCCAAAATTATGAAGCTGACAGACTTTCCTAATCTACTCCACTGGTCTTTAAGCTATATATGCAAAATGTCCAAGATATAGTAAGTTGCACTAAAACTTACACTTGGCCACCAATACATATTTTACTTAATAATAGATTTAAAAAAAAAAGTCCCATTGCACACCATAATCATGAACTGTGTAATTGCTGAAACAATTATTTAATTATGCTTAATCAGAAAACTTTAACCAGATATGGCTTTAACAATGTATTCTAGTAACATTTAAAAGCTTTTACAAGTACTAATTTCAAGAGATCCAGACAACTAAGATGTTTGTCTTTGAATATAGGAAAGGAAACAAATGGTTGACATTCTCCATATCCTCTTTCTTGGTCTCCTTCTTTTGTCTCTATTTCAATTTGGCCTGAAGCACAGCAAGTTCTACAATGCAAGGAATATGCCATGCAAACTATTCTGTATAATTTTTCAAAATAAGACTCAGGAAGAAAAACACTTTTAAATAATAAAAGCATTATCACACATTTTTCTCTTCCAGTCCTAAAATCTGAGGACAGTTTAAAAATTTTTCATTGTAGGTTTGGGGGTACATGTGAAGGTTTGTTACATAAAAACGTCACGGGGTTTTTTTGTACCTATCACCCAGGTATTAAGCTCAGTAACGGATAGTTACCCTTTCTGCTCCTCTCTCTCTTCCCACCCTCTTCCCGCAAGCAGACCCCAGTGTATATTGTTCCTTCTTTGTGTTCGTAAGTTCTCATCATTTAGCTCCCGCTTATAAGTGAGAACATCCAGTATTCAGTTTTCTATCCCTGTGTTAGTTTGCTAAGGATTTTTTTTTTTTTTTTTTCTTGAGACAAAGTCTTGCTCTGGCACCCAGTCTGGAGTGTAGTGGTGCGGCTTGATCTTGGCTCACTACAATCTCTGCCTTCTGGGTTCAATCTCTGCTCACTGCAACCTCCACCTCCCGAGTTCAAATGATTCTCTCATGTTTCAGCCTCCCGATTAGCTGGGATTATAGGCATGTGCCACCATGCTTGGCTTTTAAAAATTTTTTTTATTTTTAGTAGAGATGAGTTTTCAACATGTTGCCCAGACTGGTCTTGAATTCCTGATCTCAAGTGATGTGCCTGCCTCGGCTTCCCAAAATGCTGGTATTATGGATGTGAGCCACCGCGCCTGGTCAATTTTTTTTGAGACAGGGTGTCACTCTGTCACCCAGGTTGGAGTACACTGGCAAAATCATAGCTTACTGCAGCCTTGAATTCCTGGGCTCAAGCAATCCTTCCACCTCAACCTCCCACTTAGCTGGGACTACAGGTGCAGGCCATCACAACAGCCAATTTCTTTTTAATTTCTGTAGAGGCAGGATCCCACTATATTGCTCAGGCTGGTCTTGAATTCCTGTACTCAAGTGGTCTTCCCACCTCAGCCTCCTGAGTAGCTGGGACTATAGGTGCATGCCACTGTGCCTGGCTAATGTTTTTATTTTTTGTAGATGTAGGATGTACCTATATTACTTAGGCTGCTCTCAAAATCCTGGCCTCAAATGATCCTCCTGCCTCAGTCTCCCAAAGCACTAAGATTATAGGAGTGAGCCACTGCACTTCGCCTAATTGCAACGTTTTATATAAGCAGGACTCAAGTTAGTTAAGAGAGTTTATTATGTAATTACAACTGCCAGGAACTAGCCAGTTAACTATCAATCTCTCTGTGTTCATACACATACATATGCTTTTCTCTTAGAATTATGAAAATTAAATAAATTATATTTCAAGTCAAACAGATCTGACACAGAATAATTTCTGTCACAGGATAATTTCATTTAATATATGTAACATATTTTATTTAATTCTCATAATTCTATAAGAAAATAATTACTCTCTCTGACAGGTGAGGAAACCAAGGGCTATAAGGCAACCAATCAACCAATCTTGAATCATGCTTATACAAAATATTGCAATTATGTTTGCTCTCCGATAGGTATACATTTCTGTGTAATTTTCACTAGGATACAAACAACATTAAAAACTCTATCTACTTTTCTTGCATGAAAAGCAGGGTATAAATGCATAAAATGTTTTATACGTTCTCTCACGAATTTGAGCTAAAATAAGTTTCCAAAATATTTAACTAGGTTTCTTACTTCATTTCTCTGAGCCTTAGGTTCTTGTTAGTAAATGGATAGAAATTTGCCTTCCAAGGTTGTTATGGGGATTAAACGAAATGATAGAACATATGTAAACACCCCAAAATCCAGCATATAATAGATGCTCAACAAGTGGTAGTTATTAGTTTTGCCCGACTTGGATGTATAGGAACATATACGTATACATATACATATATAATGTTCATTATATTGCTATGCAGTAATATAGTACTAAACCAGAACATTATACAAATCATCCATTTGTATTTCAGCTACTAAAGGAGATATGTACAAACACACACACTCTCACACACTTCCCTACTCCCAAAGTCGTTCTCAAAAACAAATCCAAGTTAGTGAAAATGTAAAGAAACAGAATAAATCAGTACATGGTTAAAAACAAACACACAAATAAAACAAGTGGTTGAAGTAGCAATGATATGTATTTTCAACCTCAAAATATATAAACTGTTTTATGTACTGTCCCTACAATGGCTATTAAATTGGAAAATAGTATTTTGAGATAAGTCCATAAAATTAAAGATACAATTTTAGGTATCTTTTTAAATATTTTTTTTAAAAATATTACTCTCAGTTGGCATTTTCTAATTAGGTTATAATGAATTTTTAGTCTCAAATTTTATAGTGCATGAACTAACAACAAAACCTTACCTAAATGAAATTCACAGTAATAGGAAATGTGACTAGTATATGACGTATTTCTCAGGACTTGTCTACCTTTCCAGCATCACCAATGCCCCAGTGCTGAGATACCGTAGCTTCGTAGTTAGTGAGGAAAATGAGCTCCCCAGATGAACTGCTTACATTTGAATGTCGGCACCACTGACTGGTTATGTAACTTTGGCCAAGTTCCTTAATCTCTCCATACTTGCCTTTCATTTCCTTAAAATGTGGGTAATAATGGCACCTACTTTATAAGCTTGTTGGGAATCTTAAATATAACTGGCATAAAGTCAAGTATGAAGTGTTGACTGAATGACGACTACTACAAAGACAACATCAGGCATACAAATTATCTGCCATTACTCTACCTCGTAGTGCTGTGGTTTCAGTGCAGCCCCCCAAGGTTCATGTGTTAGGAAGCTTAATCCCCCAATGCAATGGGATTGGGAGGTGGGGACTTTAAGAGGTGGCTGGGTCATGAGGGCTAACCCCTTATGAAGCGATTAATGCTGTAATCATGGGAGTAAGGAGTGGACACCTGATAAAGAGAATGACTTTGACCCACTTGGCTCTCTGTCTCCCATTTGTTTCTGCCTTCTGCTCTTCTGCCATGGGATGACCCTTAGAAGATGCCAGTGACACTCTCAGGCTTCCTGGGCTCCAGAACCATGAACCAAATAAACTTTTCTTCTTTATAAATTACCTAGTCTGTGGTATCTGTTACAGCAGCAGGAAACACACTAACACACGTAATATTCTCTCGTTTCCCTATTTATTTAACATCAACTCCCTCACCCCATCAGTGAAGAATTATTATTATCATTACTATTTTTGAGATGGAGTTTCACTCTTGTTGCCCAGGCTGGAGTGCAATGGCATAATCTCGACTCACTGAAACCTCCGCCTCCCAGGCTCAAGCGATTCTCCTCCCTCAGCCTCCCGAGTTGCTGGGATTACAGGTGCCCACCACCAACCCCGGCTAATTTTTTTATTTTTTTAAGTAGAAATGGGGTTTCAGTATGTTGGTCAGGTTGATCTTGAATCCTGACTTCAGGTGATCCACCCTCCTCGACCTCCCAAAGTGCTGGGATTACAGGCATAAGCCACTGAGCCCAGCCGAAGAATTATTTTTAACAAATTATGGTTTGCTATAGAAGAAAAAGTTAAATTCTGTTTATCATATCAATATATAAAAACCAATTTGTGGTTACAGGTATGTTTTTGGGGGTTTATTCTGTACCACTATTTTAGACTTGGCAATTTCATATAATTTAAATTTTCGGTTTCAATAGGAGCCATTGTATTTTCTCCACCAAAATTTTTATATATGATATTGTTTAAAAATGCAAGCTAAGGTGGGTACTAAAATACATTGCTGTTGCCTCTCAACAATCAGTTATTAAATAGTTGTCTTATAAAATTACAAGACAAGGCAAAAACATCAGCAGCAAATGCTTATTATCCTAAAAAAAACTCACACATAAATGTCGTCTTGAGAATTGTTCTTTTTAACTAAAATCCTAATTTAGTCCATTAACTAAACAATTGGAAGGAGATTAAACTTTCCGAGATAAAACATAGCAAAATGCTAAAGTTGCTAATATGATATTTTCAAAGATTTCTGGAGATTCACAAACATATCTTGTACTGTCACTTAGCTGTCAGTCATCCTGTGTGGAGCAGTCGCATTCAGGTCAAATGGATCTATTTCTACCACTTACCTGCTCTAAGAACTTGGGCATGTTTTACAATCTTTCCAACTGCCTGCCCTATCTGTAAAATGGGCATGGTAATATCTGCTTGGTAAGTATAATATCATACATCTCAGCAATTTCCAAGCTCAGAATGCCCATCACATAGCAGGAACTCAGTAATAAGTAATGGTTTGCTATGTATATCTTTTAGTTTGGTATAAGAAAAGCTAAATCAATTATATTAAATGGAGGAAGGGGGAAAGCAGGACATACAAAAGAAAAACGACAAAACTTAAAAGTCATGTTTGAAAAGTGCTAGTGACCTTCATGTCCGACATCCATATACGCTCCTGGGGAAAATCTTTGAAAATGTCATTTAAAACGCTAAAAATGATTACCAATGAACAGATGCTATTTGATCTTTTCCTTTTAAATTTCAAAATGGATTAAATCCAACAACATTTTCCACAGTCCATAATATATTCTTTTAAAATAATCTCTAAGGAAAATGCTGATTATCACAGGAATACTGATGACTACCCCTTGATTTCAATGACAAATATTTGAAGTACTGAAAAGGCACTGCTAAATCTTTGCTAATGTAAAGACGAAGCTTATTTCTCTCTGTGTTGGAGTAACCCATTCCTAAACTAATATGCAGAACTCTTATTCCAATGAAGCAAATGCTTCATTTTGGCCAGGTACGGTGGTTCACACCTGTAATCTCAGCACTTTAAAAGGCCAAGGCAAGTGGATCACTTGAGCCAAGGAATTCTAGACCAGCCTGGGCCACATGTGAAACCCTGACTCTTACAAAAAATACAAAAATTAGCCAGGTGTGGTGGGCCGTGCCCATCAGGGAGGTCCAGACTGCAATGAGCTGTGATTGCACCACTGCACTCCAGCCTGGGCAACAGAGTGAGACCCTGTCTCTGAAAAAAAAAAAAAAGGAAAGGAAAAAAATGCTTCATTTTAGTAAATATTAAATTCAAGGCCAATGTAATAGTGTAATGAGGGCCATCTCAGAATTTGAGGATCAAATGAAAGAAAAAAGCTGAAACACCGTAAGGCTCTAGACAAATGTTGGCTGCTGCTAAATAAAGTTCAATCTATTTCTTTGAAGTTGTACATTGAGGGGCTTTTAAAAAGTGCTTCATAATTGGTAGCATGAATCAGCAAGTCACTAGACAAGCATGGAAAAGGAAAGATGAAATTTGAAATAAATTGCAATTATTACTTTAAAGGCTGTTTAAAACACTTAGCAATCGAAAATATTTCTGGACTATAAGAAATCAATTAAAGCAAACTAGAAAATACATGATGGTTATTCTTAAAACCCAAATAAAATTTTAGAACACATTTAGAACATGTTTAAAATCTGTTCCAATGGAATGTACTTAAATAAAAATACGTAAGTTATTTTCAAGTGGCTGGCTGTCTTCACATTTTATTCCTTTTTGATGGCCCATTACGCTCTACATCAACTGTAGGCCCCTGTTTCCTTCTCTAACTTCTACTCCTATAACTCGTATTCTGTTTTATTTCATCTAGCTACTTCACAGCCTTTGTACTTGCAGTTTCCTCTCCATGGACTGAGCTTTCCGTGGATTCTCTCATGGCATGTATCCTTATTTCATAAGGTCTTCCCCAGCCACCCTAACTAAAACAGTTCCCTCTTACTCTGCTTTGTTTTTATTCATGGTCCTAATCATTCCCTGCATTATATTAAATGTCTGTTTGTTGGATGTCTATTGCTACATGAGACTGTAAGTCCTGCAGGAGAAAGGGCTTTTTCTGTTCACCACCTAAGATAATACAGGACACACAGAAAGGTTTAATAATTCTTAATAATTATTTGCTTAAAAAGGAAAAAGAAAACAGTATCCACCTCCTCAATGAGCTCACAGTCTTCAAAAGGAACATAAATTTGAAATTTGCATTTATAATGACAGTTTTTTACCAAGTTTTGCTTTTCTTGATGTAAAGCATTAAAAGGACAGACTGCACAGCAATGTGCAGTCCCAGCCTTATATATAGAAATATATGCAAAGTTCATAAGCCAGTTATTTTAGAACACATTTTTAAAAAGCAGAATTTTAAAACTGGTGGTAAAAATGGTCACAGATACCAAAATATTTCTCAAATTGTTCTATTTCTACTACATTGTGAATTAAATAGGCTTTTGAGGGTGAGTCTCACAATCTAATGTTTTTGATGGGAAATGCTTTCTAGGTCAATTTAGAATAAAGGAATGTAATAGTTTAAGTAATGTTACTGATCTCAAATATAGATATGCCAATTCACTTTGCTCTTATTCTAGCCAAAGCAACAGCTACCCACTAAGAGGAAAGGTGGGAAGAAACATGGTGAGATGCAGAAAAGGCTTACTTTCAAGGGCCTGAGATATGAAAGAGGGAATGAGAGTAGGAAAAAAGACCAGGTCTTATCTATAACCCAGTCCAGAAAAGTTGCTTTTAAATTGGGCTGCAACCTCAGGAATGCTCTGTACACAATTAGGAAAAATTACCATGACAAACCTAGATATTTGCATGGGCATCTTTTCTTTGTGAATTCATTACACTTCATTAAAATCATAAAATTCTAGTCCTGGAAGGGAACCTTAAAGATGATCTTTAATTCTTCACTAACTTTCACTGCCTCACCTCCAACATATACATACATACATTCATACTCAGAGAGACTGAGATATAGGAAATCACAATGAAACTGTTTTAAAAGGTTTTTAAAATAATAAACAACTTAAAAAAAAATCATGCTACTGTAGGCTGGGTGCAGTGGCTCACGTCTGTAATCTCAGTACTTTGGGAGGCTGAGGCAGGTGGATCACCTGAGGTCAGGAGTTCAAGACCAGCTTCAACATGGAGAAACCCGGTCTCTACTAAAAATACAAAATCAGCCAGGCATGGTGCTGCATGCCTATAATCCCAGCTACTGGGTTATAGAGGCTGAGGCAGGAGAACTGTTTGAACCTGGGAGGTGGAGGCTGTGGTGAGCCAAGATCACGCTATTGCACTCCAGCCTCAGCAACAAGAGTGAAACTCCATCTCAAAAAAAAAAAAAAAAAAAAAAAAAAATCATGCTACTGTAACACGATTTTACATAAAGACTGTACATATTGTAACAATATAAACAAAGAATATTTACTCTAATGGAAGCCTCTAAGCTGCAAATGGTGAAGTTATAGGGCCCAACCTGAACGAGGGGATGGGGTTGTACAGAACATGGCAGTGATATCATGGAAGTCTCACTGCTATATTTATACATGTGATACATTTTGTTCCTTAATCCAGGTAACAGAAATAAAAACCAAGGTAATGTATCCAAAAGATGCATTCACAAGGCCAAACAAGTCCTTTTTCTATTACTGAATACTTTTTGAGCTATAACTAAATTTGGGAAACACTGTTTATACAGAACACATTTTATATGAACAATCTCAATGAATTATCTTCTACATGAAAGGATAAGTAATTTAAATGGCCAAGTTCAAAGAGCTAGTTATGGTAGCAAATAAAGACCAGAGCACTTGTATTTCAAATTCTAAAGTAGTATTCTTCTTAACACACCAAACTCCTTGATAGCATCTACTCCCTAGGTTACAAATAGACCACATTCTCCAGTTTTTTAGGATTCATTTTCCTTATAGAAACAATATTATTAATGGTACCTAACATTTTGGGCTAGCCTTCAAGTCTATTTAGCTCATCAGATAAACTACAACATTAAGTCCAAAGGTAGTTGCTGTGCCTGGGGAACATGCTGCACAGGAGAAAAGGGTAGAGACAAATAATGCTCTTCCTCCTATCCTGCATAAGCAGGATATTATTATATATTATATATAATTATATTATTATATAGTATTAGGCTGTAAAACACTGACATTGTTCACCTTTCCTTTTCTCCACCCTTCTCCCAGGAAAACCTGTTATTCAACTCCTACAAACTGTCTTGAGCCTCCATTCTAAATCCTTCCCAAGGTCCTGCCCGGTATCTCCCACTCCCAACAGTCCTAAGATTTCTGAGCTTCAAAATTCTCCTCTACCGTCTTCACCAACTACTAAACTCCTGTATTAGTCCATTCTCACACTGCTATAAAGAACTACCTGAGACTGGGTAATTGATAAAGATAAAAGATCTAATTAGCTCACGGTTCTGCAGGCCGTGAGGCATTGGTTGGGGAGGCCTCAGGAAACTTCTAATTATGGCAAAGGTAAAGAGGAAGCAGGCACGGCCAGAGAAGGAGGAAGAGAGCAAAGGTGTAGGTGCTACACACTTTTAATCAACCAGATCTCATGAGAACTCACTCATTATCATGAGAACAGCAAGAAGGAATTCCACCCCTGCAATCCAGTAGTCTCCTACCAGGGCCCTCCGTCAACACTGGGGATTATAATTCAACATGAGATTCGGGCGGGGACACAAATCCAAACCGTATCAACTCTGGTTGTAAGAGTGTAGCTCATCCCAACTCAGAGTCTTGGTAACAAAATATGACTCAGAGATCCTTAATCTCTAGTACAGCTTTTTAAGAGGATTGCTTTTGAATTATTCAACAAAGTGAGTAGGGTAGGGAAGCAAAGAAATTCTTTGTGCAGATGAATCATTTGTAATTTGAAGAACATTGTATAGCTATAAACCAAACTTTATATTTCATTTCCTAGATCATTGATGTGTGTACATGTATAGGGAATATATATTTTAATTTCACATGACAGAATCCTAAGGAACACTTATTTTTTAAAAAGTTCTTATAAACCTTTTAATCTGTGGAAGCTAGAAACAATTTTATAAAACTTTTCCTATTTATGTGGAGTGAAATTCTTCAGCTAGTTTGAAAAAGATGAAAGTCCTGACATATTTGATAAATTACATCACTCACAAATCAGTAAGTCAGCAGATGGTGCTAATAAGATTACAACGGGCACTCCCAAATGTATCACTTTCTTAAATTCAGTGAACCATCTGGCAAATATAAATCATTGGCTATAAATAGTATTGCAAAAAACACAAACAGGCCAAGGGAAATTCCTAATATGCATAGGGTCAGTAGCATTATGTTCATATTAAAAAAATGCTTTCGTATATAATTATCTCTTTCATAAGAAATCTGAAGTGCACTACTGCACTGTTACCTCTTGATAAGAATAAGAAATTGTCGAAAGAATATTCAAAACCCATTTAATGAAAACCAAACAGGAATTCACAAATATTACTACATGTAAAAATATATTCAAATGCAAAAGTATATTTGACCAAAAAAAGAAAAAAAAAAAGATTCCTGAATGGGCAAAGGTTTTTCCCTATCCCCACTTCTTTCAGCCTTCCATCTCCTGTAATAAAAAGACCATTTTTCTTTACCATATTCTTTTTAACTCTAAAGATTCTGATCAGAGAAAGAAATAATTCCACAAAATTCATTCACCAAAAATTATTTGAAATCCTAATTCATAGTATAAATAATACTGTTAATAATAAGCTTTATCATAATACAAAGTAATCTTTCCAAAGCAGAATGTCTGTGTTGTATTTCTAGCTTAACTGATCTTGTCAGAAACTGATGACCTCCCACAATAGTTCTACAGAAACACAGAAATCGTTTTTTATATTTATATGCATATATGTGTGTATATATATGCACACATACAAAAACAGAAAATTGTGTGTCAAAAATATACACACTTCCACCTACATATATACTTGCTGAGATATAGTAGCTATAATTTCTATAGGCAGCTCAGGAAATCAAGAAAATATATGTATTCCATGATTCCCCCTGAACCAAGCACATAATATATAGTATCCCCAAACTATTTTTAGTTGTTGTGTACAAATTATGTGGAAAACTAATGAACACACAAAGATGGGAAAGGGGAAGGAACTGAATCATAGTATAATAAGAATTAATAATAAAACGTTTTTCTACTTAAAATGCGTTTAGTGAACTTGACACATTGCCCTTCATTATAAAACAGCTTAAAAGACTTTCCAAGTATTTGTCTACCTATCTTGAATCAATTTCATCACTCAGATTAATTGACTCATATAATATTACCCAAAAGGTAATACTAAATGACTACAAGCCTACCAGGGCATATGAAAATGTGTGTATAACACACACACACAAACACACACACACACACACAAACACACACACACACACACAAACACACACACACACACACGGTCTGCATATCTAAAAGTTTAGTTATATTTTCCAGTTGAACATAAATATGTAGTATAATAAATAATAAAATATAATTATCCTTTATTAACAGTTTCAAGAAAGGTAGGATCACAAAAATGAAACATAATTGATAGCTGGTAGGTGTAAAAAAATATCTAAAATTAGTTTGTTCTACTGATTTCATAATTGGATGGCATACTCTACTAACAGAGCAGCAAGGGTGCAAAGATTGAAATTTAAACCCCTAATTAAGCAGTAGTTTGACAGTTCTAATGTCCTGTACCTGCTTGACACCATGACTCAGTAAGCAATCTCAAATGAAAATTAATACCGCGTATAGTATTAGTTATAAGTAACAGCTGATCGTGTTTAGAAAATGAAAACCTTGAGCGTTCAAAAATGCTTGTGCTCACCAAAAACAACAAAAACTTCTATATAGTTTGATTCATTCAAGAAACAGCAATTTGTAATAATAAAAAATGGTTTATGGATTCACTTACAATATCTTGATTACTGTCATTTGCTCATAACACAACTGCAACCAACCCGGCTGCCATGTCAGCTAGTCTTCAGGGGCTAGGTCTTTAATCATAAATCAATGAAATGACTAATTCAACACTGTTAAAACTAGTGAGTAGATGCTTGGAGCCATTCCAGTTTTTGCATCTTACAAAAGGTCAATACAGCTACTCAATATCACAATAGACCTATCTTTCAAAATGCTTCCTTCTTCTCTAGGGTTGAAAAATAACACATTACCATTTACATTTAGGTAACTTCAGTAACTAAAGTGTTCAATACTTCTGAAATGGTGACCTGCTAAAATAACAACAGTTTTAGTCTTCCTCTTGTGGCCAAAGTCACAAACTTCTCCTCACCTCTTTCTTGATGGTTTAAAATAGTTTTCCAGATCTAAAAGACCCATGAAAGTATTTATTACTATTTCCTGCATCAGTCTTATTTGCTATAGTAACACTACATGTTAATCTTAAAAAACAAAAACTTTTTCTTTTGCTAAAGAAGCAACTAATAATGCAAATGGAGCTTAGATGTAAACATTATCAAAAAACAAGATGCTAACACAATTAAAAGGATTTAGTAGTTAAAATGGATTTTAACTATTTACATCTGCTTTCAGTGTTATAAATGATGAAAACCTAGTGTTCATATCCTTCATAATAAAAATTTATTCTACACTTTAATACAAAGGCTATGTTGCATAAACAGAGGATTTAAAGCTGTAGCAGAGTGGCTGAATGAAAGGAAAATGGCAATCTTTCTGGCTCCAGTAGATGCCATTCCCTATCACACAATATTTCCCACTCATAAATACATGACAAATACTTCCTCAATCATTTTTTACGAGCAGGGATGCACAGGGGGTAGTCAATGGCTAGCTTGAGGGAAAATAGGAACAGCAGGCGGCAGAAACTGTACAGAAAATGGCTATGTGGTAAATTCTCTTCTGGAACATCACTCAGTTACCCAGTCTTTGATCTTTCAGCTACAATTACACTAACTTCCACAAGATCTGGATCCCTCCCAACCCTCCCCCCAAAACATATGCACACCAACCCCAAACCAGATCATTAGTTATACCTAAAACCTGTTAAGATTTGGTTTTATAAAACAGGATCATTCATACCTCTACATTATTATAAATTAAAATTTGCTATTTAGACAAGAGTTTACTTTCAATTGGCTATAACCATATCATCATCACAACTGGTCTCACAAAAAACATGGGGTGTCTGGCGACAGCTAAATCACAGACTGGCGTCTCCTAAGCAGTCTGTCTACCATTAGGGTCTGGGAAATGGTATTTACTATACAATTAGAGCCAGGGAGTTCTACCTGTAATCATCCAAATACAGGTGTGAGAAGCCCCTTTGGGCAAGGAAACTGACTCATCCCTTTTCATGTAAACTTTGATGTCTGTATTGTTTCACAGAGCCACAGGAAACCTTACCATTCATACCACAACGAGAAGATTTATTAACTGAGGTCAAGTAATAAATTTTAAAATTCATTCCTAAAGGTAACAATTTTTAACACAATCATCACATTTATAAGAATTTGAAAGGCAACAGCACTGATTAAAGTTAATTACCCGATGGAGGACACTGACCAGCCTGAATGAAATCTTTAAGTTAAATTTATGCTTTTTAGAACATTGCCAATAAAGAGGCTAAATTCAGCTTCTATCAGGAACACAAAATGTCTTATAGTAATATTAACAGGGCATTTTTAGTTGCAGTAATTTCACAGAATTTATTCTAATGATTTATTGGAGTTAACCATCTGACATTAATTATTGTTTTGGCTTCCAGTCTATGAATGTTTATTTTTCAGTTTAAAGCCTTCTCACTCTTTGATATCATATGGAAATGAGAATTTTTAATGGAAAATTGAAACCATGTGCATCTAAGTACTTAATGAAGTACAGGGAGAAACAGACAATATATTTTAGGAGAATTCAGATATTTTGCTTTGGATAGTTTTGATTTGTTTGTTCGACTCAATAGTATAAAATACTTAGAGTCCAGTGAGGCAAGTCAAAGTGAGTGGTATGCCAAATGTGGACATGCCCACACGTACATGAACACATAATTTTCTGAAGTTATTAGTGACAGCAACAAATCTTGTACATTTTAGTTACATGCCAAAAATGACAATCAATACATGAATGAACAGTTTTTACCTAGATGTACTTTTAAAGCATTTGAAACAGGTAGTGGTCTTTCCCCACACACAGTCTTTTTTTTTTTTTTTTAAAGCATTCAATCTGGATTTTAAAATTCATGCCCAGCTACAACCCCAAGTGGGTATTTTAAAGTCACTTATAATATCAACACAGCTAGAAATTCCTAATGTAAGAAGTTTTATTGTTGTGACTACATTTATTCCCATTTTGCAATGGAAATAAATAATAATGTCTAATAAACTTACATTTGATAAGTAAACATATAATTCAATATTGCTTAATTTAATTCAGGTTTTCTTAAGTTCTCTAACTATAAATCAATTAGAAGACTCATCTGTGAAGGTAAATACCAAGCAAAGCTTTCTTATTCATTTTAAACTTTTTAATAATAAGGACAAAAATATTAAAATTAAACATTGCAGTTAAGTACATATACATGGGTGTGTATTTGTGTGTGTACAGAGATGATGCATCTGGGTATATATGGTGAGGAAAAACTTACCATTTGTTTTTCTTTCTAATGTAGTCTTTTTCAGAAAGATTAACCAAGTAGACCATTGGTTTTGAAGTCAAAAATAAGTGTTTATTCAACACTTCAATCTAAAGTGGGAGATGGAGAAAGAATCCCTTTTAAAAGTTTAGTAAATATGGAGTAAATCACTGAAGAATTTGAAAGTAAACATTCTTTAAAACAAGTAGGCATTTTCATTTTTATAATTCTTGTTTCCAAAAGATTAGTGGTTATGAAATATCATGAATGGGGGAAAAGAAAAAAATAACAAGCCCAGGAATAAGCAGTCACTGACAGAAATAAAAGTTTAGATATAATGGAAAGTGTAAAATAATGACAACTCTAATTTGTTCCCTAGCAAATCAAAGTAAAGGCAGTAAGAGACGGCATGATATTTATAACTTACCTCTTTGTCATTCCAATCATGATAGAAGCGAACAGGTTTCTTTTGATCTATAACCCAGGATTTTACTTTGCACATTATATCCTACACATGATTGAGAAAAAAGTAAATATATATGAATAACTAAGCATTTAGATACTAGATATTAACATAAAAAGTTTTCAAATTTTCAAAATAAAAAGATTGTTCTAATGAAAGGGGGCTAGGTCACACAAATAATTATTTTCAATATCTCACTTAAAAACCAAATACTAATAAAACATTGTTGCATTAAATTTTTAATGTATAAAATGGATAATATTAGCAAAAATTTGTAACAGCCTGAAAAATGTCAATTCAATTACATCAAAGACTAAATATAAGAGTTAATACCATTTCAATATTACCTTAGTGATGCCATACAGAAGACAAACATGCTATTAGAAAATGGAGTGAGGGAATATACTGAAGAAAGACTAAATTATATTTTTCTCTTAAGAAGAAAAACAAACAAGACAAAATTGAGCCTATTATCGATGATCCAGCCTCCAAAATATTAAATCAACTGACTAAATCCCTTTTTATTTTAAATTAATTTTTTGCCAACACCTTCTCCCTGACCACTTCTCCTGCAGCCGCACCCCTGATACCCTCAACTCCCCCACCCCCCCCAACCTGCCAAAGCCTCCATTACACAATGGCAAGAGCCCTGCACTGGTGACCTCCAACCAGCTGCATTCACTTTCAGAACATCTCTCTCTGCTGGAAATCTAAAGGCCTTTTAGTTAGCAAGCTAGTGTGCATTCAGAAGGAGTAACTGCAGGAAGAGCCCAATGTGCTTTGTTTCTCTGGCCTTTCTTCACAGAAAGATTAATCATCTGTGAAATGGAAACGGCAAACAGCAAGTGACACAAACTGAACCCTTCAAGCCTTTCCTCATCAGTTTTGTGGTTCTGAATCTAAAAGCTGCGTGTGGCAAGGTTCTCCTTACAGGCAGGTGTTAATAAAAGGCTCTCGGGTCTGAAAGGTCAAATTTAGCTCTTCCAGAAGAAGTGCATTTGAGAGTCATCTGGGTTTTTGTTGTTGTTGTTATTAAAGATAATTTAGGGATATGTTTTAAATATGCATTTCTCAAAATTTATTGTAACACAATTATTAGTAATCAATTTCCTGGATTTTTATCGATGTACTTTACCATAATCAGCTATTCTTCTTTAAATATCCATTTGTATAAATTATCTCAATATTTAGTATACCTTCCTTCCAAATCTTGCTGTTACCAACAGGAAAAATAAGGAAAAAGCCTTATATCCTTAGATCCTGATTTGAAACCCTCCAGGCAAAGGACTTCCCACAGATTTTAACAAGGAAGGGGCAAGCTGAAAACTTTTAATGAAATCTAACATGTTCTGCTTAAGAATAATCACTTTTACTCTTCTATAACTGAATTTCACTCATAAATGTTTAAAAGTGGCTAATGTAACACCATTTCCTACAAGGAGAAGATCAAAGTGCTATATTACAAATGCATTATGATTAAAAAAGCCCTGTGCAGCCTTGCTATTAACTGTTCTTTAAACCCTAAAAGGCTTCCCATAGATCTCACTTGGCACTGCATATACAACCTTTGACAAGTAATGTAGACCATTTTTATTCATTGCCTAAAATTGTAGGCAATTATGTGCGTCACACTGGCCACCTGCAAATTCTGAATGCCTGCTCTAGTTGTCAGTGCAAAAAACTAATGTCGGAGGGGATTAATCTAGGGGGAGAGAGTCCTCTTTAATGGCTCCAGCAGGTGAAATGGCCCAGCTGGTTACTATGATGAGTGGCCAGAACAGCTTATGTAGAGACACGCAACAAGATTATACAAAAGAAAGAAAAAACAGTGGTACCATCTTATATTTGGTTCCATTAGTTTTTTCAATTAAAGAAAGAAAACAGACAAAAGAAAGCCAAACAAAAAATAGGGGAAGAAATTAAATTTTAATCATATAAAAAGTATAAAATACTTCTGTAACTCTAAACATTTTTACAAAACCTAAGAGCCTCAATAAGTGCTGATCACTAGTGAAGGAATTTCCGTATTTCTCTTTCATTTTAAATTAACTAGACCAGTACTTCAGATACAGAAATCTTATCACAAAAGCATTTTGGCATTAGTTTGCTTTTTCTCACATTACAAATTATATTACAAATTAGGAGCACTGAAAAAATTTTTTGCAGTCAAGTTTTAATTAAATAGAATTCACTTATAATCAAAGTTCTTGAACAGCACAGTATTCCTTAAAGCCACATTCAAATATTTTTAGAGAAATTTATATATTATAACCTAGTTTTTGAACAGTTGAAATAAAAATATTTTGTACTCAGTGCTCTCTTAATTATTCCCACAAAAGATTTAATAGCCAAGAAAAGACAACTTAGATTTATTAAGCGATGTCAGTTTTATTTCAGACAAATAAAAAACAGATTGCCTTTCAGATAAGACTATCTTATATAAATGATCAGTATATGGTATAGTTTCAATGTGCTCTTTTTCTTACATAAAGTAAAAATAAATTCTAATTTTAGCAAAAAATTAAAAGATATTATATTCCTTATCTGAAAAACTTCTAAACAGATGAAAGAAAACATTTGGGCTTGTTTGGATATAACGCTTAATGGTTGATTGAATTTATTTCCTTATGTTCATATGTATAAATACATATATAAATAACGATGATTAGAAGAATAAAAGGTTCCAGTTAACTGAACTTGGTTAACTGGAAAAAAAAAATTGAATAACCAATGCATTTAGAAGTTGCCTTAGGTTCCATATTTCTTTACTATCATTATATAGAAATACAGATGTAGGGGCACTAAATTGGGCTGTTTTGATAACTTTAACAAATCCTTCATTTTCAAAATAAATTCTGTACATTATAGAAATACATAAAAATTCCTGGTCATTTGAACTTTTTGGTTAGATTGCAGTTACATGAGTGGACTAATTCAAGAAGTAACAGTATAATGCTTAAACGTGGGAATAAATCCTAGCCACTTACCAGGTCTGTGGCCTACTTCATTGATAAAATGCAGAGGATGAGATCTACCTCCTGCGGGTTGTTGTGAAGATTAAAAGAGATAATGCATATAGTGTTTAGCACAGTTCTTGGCACAGAACTGTTGTTGTTGTCATGATAGATGAAAGATTAAATCCCAGTGATCTACAAAATGGCAATATGTTCTGTTGGGTGCTCCTTTGAAGCGTATGTACACTTTTCCATCTGCATAATTTGTTCACTAGTCCTTTTCTTCAAATTTCTGAGTTACTAAAAATACTGGCTTTTTTCATGAACTCTCAAGTCAGGTTTCTAATCTTAACATTCTGCAAGAACTAGCTTTTGCTAAACGACTATCATTTAACTGCAAAAAAACCCAAACTCACCTTTAATACTTCACTATTCTGCTTTGACTCTTCTTACTCAGAGCTTCACATTTAAAATTACAAATGCTCTATTTTCTTGATACATTTTATTATTGTTATTGTTAACAGCAACTGTAATGTATTTAGACTTAGAGCATCATGTGTGACTTGCCTAAATTCCCATAGCTAGTAAGTGGCAGAGATGAGATTCAAATTCTGGTCTAAGTGACTTGAAAGTTCATGTTCTGTTCCATATCCTGGCATATTTGTCTTCCTTACTACTTTTATAATTGTTCCTTGTTTAGCCTAGACATCCCCCAAGGTTGTTATTCAAAATCCTCATTCTTATTCAGGCTATCAGAGAAATTCAATATTCTTATTTTTATTATTTGGGTACAATAGCTGATCATTAATCCATGTATCACAAAAATAGTAATTTTTCTTTGCAGACAATTACATAATAATCCAGTCATTTATTAGATATTCCTAAAATACGAGACTTCTATATCTTGGTATCTTCAGTTCTCATAGCAGGAATTATTAACCTATGATCCATAAATAGATTTCACCCCGAAACTGTACATAAAGTTCCGTTTATGTCCCTTTGAGGGAAGATGGCACATAACTTTCACATGCTTTTAAAAGGGATCCATAATCCAAAAATCCAAGAACCATGGCTGTTAGTGACTCTGATGGCACTACTCAAATGCCCCAACAACAGCCAATTAAGTAAATGTTCTAGGTCCAGGGACTCCCAGACCAGAGGTTGAGACACTGACCTAAAACTTGCTTTAGCCAGACCCTGCACTGAAAATTTCTCTATCCTGTCAAATACTATACTGATAAAAATTCTACCTTTTATAATGTTTAACAAATTCCAGTTAAAATCAAAATAGGGATGTTGGAGAATATTATATATTAAATATATCATTATTCTAAAAGAACTACTTGCTTAAGGTTAAAAAATGTTTAGAGAGAAAAATATGGGACTTGTCCTACTAGATATTAAAATAAACCATAAAACTATAGTAATTAGAATAGTATGGCACTGGCACAAGAAGACAGATATAAATTAGAAACAATTGAAAAAGCCAGGCATGGTGGCTCATGCTTGTAATCCCAGCATTTGGGAGGCTGAGGCAGGAAGCTGGCTTGAGTTTGAGACTGTCTTGGGCAACATAGTGAGACCCCATCTCTAAATAAAATAAAAAAATTAAAAATTAACTGGGCATAGTGGTGTGTGTCTGTAGTCCCCAGCTACTTAAGAGGCTGAGGTTGAGGGGGGATTGCTTGAGCCCAGTATGAGGCTGCAGCAAACTACGATCACACCATGCACTTCAGCCTGGGTGACAGAGTGAGACCCTGTCTCCAAAAAAATAATGAAAGAAATAAACATTTTTTTTTACTTTTTTTTAAAGAAAATCTAGGCTGGGCATGGTGGCTCATGCCCGTAATCCTAGGACTTTGGGAAGCCAAGGCAGTTGGATCACCTGAGGTCAGGACTTCGAGACCAGCCTGGCCAACATAGCGAAACCCCGTCTCTACTTAAAAAAAAATACAAAAATTAGCTAGGCATGGTGATGGGCACCTGTAATCCCACTACTCGGGAGGCTGAGGCAGGAGAATCACTTGAACTAGGGAGGCGGAGGTTGCAGTGAGCCGAGATTGCACCATTGCATTCCAGCCTGGGGGACAAGAGCAAAAGTTCTCTCAGAAACAAACAAACAAACAAACAAACAAAATCTAAAAAGCCATTAATTGGAGATTTGCTAATTAAGTTATTGGGAACTGATACAACAGAACACTTTGTATCCATTAAGATGAGATGTATCTATACGTATATTTGCATGGGAAAATGTCCAAAATATACTGCTAAGTGAGAACAGCAGGTTTAGAACAATGGAATATGGTTAAGAATATGGATTTTAGCCATATTTCTCAAGATTTGAGTTCAAGTCCTGGTTCTACCACTTTCTGGCTGAGTAATTTTGGGGGTGAAGGGGATCCCCCAAGAACGAACACAATAGGTTAATTCTAGCAATAACCTTGGTAGAATACAGGCTGCCAAATGTAGGTTTTCAGTTATATGATTCACTGAAGTAGACAGTAAGACCACCACCTGAGTATAATGTTCCTGGCCCCTGTCTACAATAAAGTGGCAACCAAAATGGACACCAATTTGCTTCTGAGGTATAGATCTCAGCAAAGGATCTGGGTATTCTCTAAAAAGGCAACTGTCCCTGTGATTCCTGAAAATAAGTTTGAATGGATTTTACCATGTTTGAGGAGGGGTCCGGAGGTTGTGGGGAAGCCAATAAATCTGATTTTAATAAAAGGAATACTGATAATTTATGGAAAGTAGAGCCATAGAAAAAACACATCTTTAAAAATGACTGAGAAACAAAAAACCTCAATGAATTATTTGGCATACTTAGTAGAATGCAAAAAGATAAGAGCATCTATGCAATAGGAGCAGATGAACTGACTTATGCTGGTCAAGTAGCTTTAACAAAGACAGCCAACTATGCACTAGAGGTCACAAAAAGAGAACAGTGAGGTTAGAAAAAAATGGATGAGATATATCTAGAGAGCTGATAAAAGTACAAGTATTTTTAATGAAACCAAAATCAAAGTAGGAAAATAAAAGTCCAATCTGGAGACACGACTGATATGGCAGAAGATAATTATGGTCTATAGGTCAAACTTGAGAAGGGAATATACTGAAGTATAACATACACTCAGTCTAACATATGCAAGTGTCCAAATGAACTATCAGAGAATGAACACATGTCTGTAATTACCACCCTGATCAACATATAGAAGATTATTAGTAGTACAGTCACAATGTTCCACTACTCTTCAGAGATAATCACTATTCTGGCTTCTTTGCATCACAAATTAGCCTGTTATTGAAATTTATGGAAATAATCACACAATATATATTACTTTGTGTCTGGCTTCTTCTGCTCAATATTATTTGTGAAATTCATCCATGTCATTCCATGTAGCAGTATTGTGTTTTTCTCTGTGGTATAATATTTCACTGTAGGAATATTGCACAATTTATACATTCTACTGTTAATGGACATCTAGGCTGTTTATACTTTAAGGCTATTGGGAATAAAGCTGCTATAAACATTCTTGTACATGTATTTTGGTAAATTTGTGCACGCATTTCTCTTGAGTATATACCTAAGACTGGAATTGCTTGGTTGTAGGCCAGGCATTTATCTAAACTTCATACATATTGCTAATAAATTTTCAAAAGCAGATGTACTAATTTACACTCCCATCAGCACTGTATGACAATTTCATTTGCTTCACATTCTTCCCAACACTTAGTATTGTCAGTCTTATTAATTTATGGCAAGTGTATGGTATCTCACCATAGTCTGAATTTGCATTTCTGTGGTGATTAATGAGGAATTTCTTCTTTTGTGAAGTACTGGTTGAAGTCTCTGCATATTTTTCTATCAGGCTGTCTTTTTCTTATTTATTTGTAGGAGTTCTTTGTTAGATACTGCAGATATCTTCTTTCTCTGAGGAATGTGCTTTTATGTTCATGAAAGAGACTCATCTATAATTTTTCTCTCTTGTATTGTAAGATTTTGGTATCAGGACTATTCTGACCTCATAAAGTTTTTCCTCTTTTTCTACTGTATGGAAGAATGTGATTGAGACTTTACATGTATAGTAAAGTCATCTGGGTCAGGACTTTTCTTTATAGTAAGGTTTAAAATTATGAATTCAATTTCTTCAATAGATATAAAACTATTTACATTTTTATTTCTTTTTACACTCATTTTCTTAAGCAGTCTTTTAAATTTGCCCATCTCATATATTTTTCAAAATCATTGCCATAAATTGCTTATAATAGCCTCTTAGCAGCCTATTGATGTCTACAGAATCTACAGTAACACATTTTCATTCATAATGCTAGTTTTTTGCTTTTCTCTTTCCCCCTTCACTAATCTTGCTAAGAATTTTTATTTTACTAGTGTTTTCAAATGACCAACTTTTGGCCTTTTTGATCCTTTTTATTACATGCTTCTTTCCTATTTCACTAATATTTACTTTCATCTTAATTGTTTCCTTTTATCTAATTTCTCTGGGTTCCTTTTATTGTTCTTTTTCTAACTCCTTCAGAAGACTTTCAGATCACTGATTTCACCTTTCCTTATTTTGAGACATATACATTTATGACTAAATTTATACAACTTGAGTTTAAACATCAGAAAACAACAAATTTTGATATACCGTATTTTCATTATCATAGAGTTAAACTGTTTTCTTTCCATAGTGATTTCTTCTTTGAAACATGGTATCTTTTAGAATTACACTGCTTAACTTCCAGACATTTAGACAATTTCTAGTAATCTTCCCATTATTGACTGCTAAGTTTAATTCCATAGTGTTCAGATAATATATTCTTTATAATTTCAATAATTTGAAATTTGTTTGTTTTACAGCCAATGAAATGGTCAATTTTGGTAAATGTTCCATTTGTACTTGAAAAGAATGTACATTCTACTGTTGTTGGGTGCAGTATCCTATATATGTCAATTAGGTCAAGTTCCTTCATTGAGTTGTTTAAATCTTCTATATTCTTTACTAAAATTCTGTTTATTCTATCAATTACTAAAAGTATTAAGATTTTCTTTTACTACTATAGATTTGTTTTTGTTTTGTTTTGTCTTCCAATCCTGCCACTTTTTGTACTATGTATTTTGAGGTTATATTATTATGCATATACAAACTTAAGTTTTTGTGCCTCCTGGTATACTGAACATTTGGCATTATGAAATGCCCCTTTTAACTCCTTTAAAGTCTACTTTGATATCATATACCACCCTAACTTTTTTGTTGTTGTTAGGGCTTGCACAGTATATATTTCTCCATTCTTTGCTTTCAACTTTTCCGCATCTTCAACTTACAATGGTTCATTCAATTTAAGATTTTTTACTTTACTGGGACATAACCCCATTGTAAGTCAAGGAGAATTTGGACCTATGATGGTTTAGCTTATGACTTCTGGGTTTTATGATGGGTATATTGGGGTATTAGTGCTTTTTGTTTTGACATACAATATTTTCTTTTCTTTTTGAGACAGAGACTCACTCTCTCACCCAGGCTGGAGTGCAGTGGTGCAACCTTGACTCACTGCAATTTCCGCCTCTCAGGTTCAAGCCATTCTCGTGCCTTGGCCTTCCAAGTAGCTGGGATTACAGGGATGTGCCACCATGCCCAACTAATTTTTGTATTTTTAGTAGAGACAGGGTTATGCCATGTTGGTTTCTTGGCCTCAAGCGATCCACCCACCTCAGCCTCCCAAAGTGCTGGGATTACAGGCGTGAGCCACTGCACCAGGCCGACATACAATATTTTCAACTTATGACGTAACCCCAACGTAAGTCCAGGAGCATCTGTATTTAAGATGTGTTTCTTGTAGGCAGCAGAGAGGCGGACTTTCAAAACCCAATCTGACATTCTTTGTCTTTTTAATTTTTAAAAACTTTATTGGAGTAAAATACATGAAACATAAAATTAGCCATCTGAACATAATCTAGTACTAAAGCATTTCATACACTCACAATGTTATGCAGACCACCTCTATTTAGATCCAAAACATTTCCATCACTCCAAAATAAAGCAAGGTACTCATTAAGCAGTTTCTATCTATTATTCCTCCCCCTAGTCTCTGACAACCACCAATATGCAGTTCTGTCTCTATGGATTTGCCTATTCTGAACACTGCATATATATGGAATCATTCACGATGTGACCTTTTGTGCCTGGCTTCTTTCACACATAATGTTTTTGAGGCTCATGCACATTGTAGCATCAGTACTTCATTCCTTTTTGGCTATTATGAATATTGCCACTATGAACATACATGCACATATATTGTTTGAGTAACTGTGTTGGGTATATACCCAGAAGTAGAATTGCTAGTTCATATGGTAAGTCTATAATTAACTTTTAGAGAAACTGTCAAACTCCTCTTTTTTCTTTCCCCAGAGAAAGTAAACGTATTTGAAGTTTTGTTTTTAACTGACACATAATAATTGCATATGTTGATGGGGCACAGTGCGATGTTTTGATACATGTACACTTTGTGTAATAATCAATCTGGGTATTAAGCATATTCATCACCTCATATATTTATCATTTCTTTGTAGTAAGAAGATTCTTCTGGTTATTTTGAAATATAATCTTTGTCTTTTACTGCAGTATTTTAACATTTTTACTCCACTACCCTCTCCTACCCTTTCTGTATTATTGTCATGTATTTTAACTGAACTCTATACATTAAAACATGTTATCATTACTGTTTTGTTTTTACTTTTTATTTTGAAAAAATTTTAAACTCACAGAAAAGCTGTAAGAATAATAAAGGCACAAAGTTCCAGTATAAAATGACGAAAAAGTTATGAAAATATATAGGGGTAATGGTTGTACAATATTATAAATGCACTTAATACTAGTGAATTGTACACTTAAAGTAGTTAATGGTATATTTTATGTTATGTATAGTTTACCACAATAAAAAAGTTGTTTTTAAGGAACAGGGAACTTATGCTTTAGGCTACGTCTTGAAGAATGACTAAGAAATGGGAATGGAAGAGTACCAAACAGGTAAAGTTCTGGTAAATGACCTCATGTAAAATCAGTACATTTAAAGTCCTAAGTTCACCGTCAGGAGAGTTGGGAAAAAAAGCAATGTTAAGCCAGCAAACCCAAATCACAAAGAACTTTGTGAGCCATGGCCTTTATGTTGGCACTGTCCCATAGGAAATAGGTATTTTAATCAAGGGAATAACATGATTAGATCTTCATTTTGTATTTGTGGAAAACAAGAGCAGTTAGAGGCAAAAAGATCAGTTAAACTGCAAAAACAAATTAAGTATAAGTGAGGCTCAAACCAAAGAAGAAGTAATAAAAACAAGGAGAAAGAAAGAGGTATGGGGAATATTCAAGATACAAAATCAACAGGATGAGATGTAGATGGTACAAAAGAGGAAGGAGTCATAGATACAGTTTTTCTGTTAAACAATTTAGTTCAATTAACTAGAGATTATGAGGACTGAGAGTTCGGCCTTACCAAAAATTACTCTAGTATCATGTTCTTTTAGAAATGATCTCTTTAAGTCATGTGTCCTGAAAGGACACACAACAGTCTAAAGAGAAGAAAGGGGTAAATGTGAAGATAAAAGGAGGAAGAATATATTTTTACAGTACAACCACACCTCAGAGATATTGCAGGTTTAGTTCCAATAAAGTGAGTATCACTATAAAGCAAGTAAAAGTGAGTGCAATGAAGTATCACTACAAAACAAGTCACACAAATTTTTTTGTTTCCTAGTAAGCATAAGGGTTATGTTTACATTATATTGTAGTCTATTAAGTGTGCAATAGCATGTCTACAAAAACAATATACAAACCTTAATTTAAAAACACTTTTACTAAAAAATGCTAATGATCATCTGTGCTTTCAGTGAGTTGTAATCTTTTTGCTGGTGTAGGGGCTTGCCTTAATGTTGATGGCTGCTGACTAATCAGGGAATTGTTTGCTGAAGGTTGGGTGGCTGTGACAATTTCTTAAAACATGAAAACAACGAGGTTTGCCATATCAATCAACTCTTCCTTTCACAAAAAATTTCCCTGTGACATGCAATGCTATTTCATAGCATTTTACCCACATTTCAACTTCTCTCAAAACTGAAGCCAATCCTCTCAAATCCTGCCACTGCTTTACCAACTAAGTGTATGTGATATTCTAAATCCTTTGTTGTCATTTCAACAATGTTCACAGCATCTTCATCAGCAGTAGATTCCATCTCGAGAAACCACTTTCTTTGATCATCCATAACAGGCAACTTCTCATCCATTCAAATTTTATCATGAGATTACAGCAGTTCCATCATGTCTTCAGGTTCCACGTCTACATCCAGTTCTCTTGATATTTCCACCACATCTGCAGTTACTTTCTCCACTGAAGTCTTGAGCCTCTCAAAGTCATCCATGTGGGTTTGGAATCAACTCATCCCAAACCCCTAATAATGTTGATGTTTTGACCTTTCATGAATCATGAATAGTCTTTTCTTTTCTTTTTCCCCCGAGACGAGTCTTGCTCTGTCGCCCAGGCTGGAATGCAGTAGTGTGATCTTGGCTCACTGCAACCTCAGCATCCCAGGTTCAAGCAATTCTCCTGCCTCAGACTCTCGAGTAGCTAGGATTACAAGCACATACCACCGTGCCTGGCTAATTTTTTTTTTTTTTTCTGTATTTTTAGTAGAGACAGGGTTTCACCATGTTGGCAAGGCTGGTCTTGAACTCCTGACCCGGTGATCTGCCCGCCTTGGCCTCCCAAAGTGCTGGGATTACAGCCGTGGGCCACCATGCCCAGCCATGAATATTCTTAATGACATCTAGAATGGTGAATCCTTTCCTAAAGGTTTTCAATTTATTTTGCCCAGATCCATGAGATAAATCACTACCTATGACAGCTACAGTCTTATGAAATGTATTTTCTTAAATAATAAGATATGAACATCAAAATTACTCCTTGATCTATGGGCTGCAGAATGGATGTTGTCTTAGCAGGCAAGAAAACAACATTAACCTCCTAGCACATCTCCATCAGAGTTCTTGAATGATCAGGTACTTTGTCAATGATCAGTAGGTCTCAACGAAAGGAATCGTTTTTTTCTGAGCAGTAGGTCTCAACAGCGGGCTTAAAATATTCAGTAAACCATGCTGTAAACAGATGTGCTGTCATCCAGGTTTTGTTGTTCCACTTATATAGCACAGGCAGAATAGATTTAGCATAACTCTCAAAGGCTCTAGGATTTTCAGAAAGGTAATGAGCATTGGTTTCAACTTAAAGTCACCAACCACATTAGCCCTTAACAAGGGAGTCAGCATATCCTTTGAAGCCAAGCATTGACTTCTCTTCTCAAGCAATTAAAGCCTGGATGGCCTCTTCTTCCAAGGCTGTTTTGTCGACATTGAGCATCTGTTGTTTTCATTGTCTTCATCAGTGGTCTCAGTTAGACCTTCTGGAGAATTTGTGGTGGCTTCTACATTAGCACTTGCTGCTTCACCTTGCAGTTTTATGTTAGGGCTATGGCTTCTTTCCTTAAACCACATGAAACAACCTCTGCAAGCTTCCAACTTTTCTTCTGCAGCTTCCTCACCTCTCTGTTTTCTAACTCTAGAATGAAAGAGTAAGGACCTTGCTCTGGACTAGTCCTTTGCTTAAGGGAATACTGCAGATAGTTCAAGCTTCTATCAAGAACACTAAAACTTTCTCCATATTAGCCGGGCATGGTGGTATACACCTATAATCCCAGCTACTTGGGAGGCTGAGGTAAGAGGATCACTTAAGCCCAGGGTTTTGGATCCATCCTGGACAAGACAGTGAGACATCGTGTCAAAAAAAAACCAAACGAAACCAAAACAAAAAAATCCCTTTCTCCATATCAGCAATACAGCTGTTTTGCTTTCTTCTCATTCGTGTGTTCTCTGGAGGAGCACTTTTAATTTCCTTCAAGAACTTTTCCTTTGCATTCACAACTTGGTTAACTGGTTCAAAAGACCTGGCTTTCAGCCTATCTTAGCTGTCAACATGCCTTCCTCACTAAGCTTAATCATTTCTAGCTTTTGATTTAAAGTGAGAGATGTGACTCTTCCTTTCACTTGAACACTTAGAAGCCATCGTAGGGGTATTATTAATATTTGGCCCAATTTCAATGTTGTGTCTCAGGGAATACAGACAACCTGGGAGAGGGAGAGAGATGGGAAACAGCCAGTAGGTGGAGCAATCAGAGCACACCCAACATTTATCGACAAAGTTTGCTGTCTTCTATGTACATGGTTCATGGCTCCCCAAAGCAGTTATAACAGGAACATCAAAGATCACCGGTCAAACACCACCTTAACAAATATTACAATAACAAAAAGGTTTGAAATCTTGTAAGAATTATCAAAATGTGACACAGAAACACAAAGGGAGCACCTGCTGTTGGAAAAATGGCATTGAGTTGCTCAACACAGCGTTGCCACAAACCTTTGATTTGTAAAACAACAACAAAACCCCCCAAACCACAATATCTCTGGAACCAAATAAAGTGAAGGTCAATAAAATGAAGTATGCCAGTATGCTACTCTGAATCTTTCAATGTTTGTTAAAAACAAATACCTTAAATATTTCAAAAGTTATGTTAATACCAGTTTTAAAAATTGCCTTAAGAATATAAGAAATCTGCTAATAGTTACATACTACTGAGGACATTAATTTTTTACTCAGATGTTTTCAGAAAAAAAGACTCATTAATTATAATTTCTAGTAGTCTTTAGTTCTTCAATTAGCTATTAGTTCTATGAATATTTTCTAAGTATAATGATTTCCAAATAATTGATACAAAATAAATTGTTCCTTAAAGCCTCCTAACTTCATTTTTCAAATTTCATTTTTCCAAATGAGATGTACATACACTTAAACAGATTTAAAATTAACGTTGATCTTGATGACTTAGTATCAAGTGAACTTATTTGGAAATTAATTAAGATGAAGCCATACCTAGAGGAAGGTGGGCCTTTACGCCAGTATGACTTGTGTCCTTATAAGAAAAGGGAAATTTGGACAGAGACACAGGAAAGTGGCCATGTGAAGACTAAGGCAGAGATTGGAGTTCTGCTGACACAAGGCAAGGAACACCTGGAGCTACCAGAAGCTAGAACTTCTCCCCCAGAGAGGCTTCAGAGGGAGCATGGCCCTGCCAACACTCTGACTTCAGACTTCTCATCCTCCAGAACTGGGAAAGAAGACATAGTTGTTTAAAGTCATCCAGTTCATGGTGCTTGTTACAGCCACCCTAGGAAATGAACACACTTGGCTGATACCAAGAGAAAATGCTTATCCCACTCCTGCCATCTTTAATGCCTTGGTTTTACTTCAGACAGCAAGATTCACTATAAAAGGTGTATCTTGGCCGCACGCGGTGGCTCACACCTGTAATCCCAGCACTTTGGGAGGCCGAGTTGAGTGGATCATGAGGTCAGGAGTTTGAGACCAGCCTGGCCAATACAGTGAAACACCGTGTCTACTAAAAATACAAAAATTAGCTGGGCGTGGTGGCATGCGCCTGTAGTCCCAGCTACTTGGAAGCCTGAGGCAGAAGAATCACTTCAACCAGGGAGGCGGAGGTTGCAGTGAGCCGATATAGTGCTACTGAACTCCAGCCTGAGTGATAGAGGGAGACTCAGTCTCAAAAAAAAAAAAAAGGGTGTATCTTATGTCAGAATATATCTACCTTGCTCTCAGGAAAGACTCTGCTTTAACATTAAAAAGTTCGCTCATGTTTCATGCTAGAGTATATTTAACCTAAGTCTTTCATGCTTACTGACATAAAAATACAAATGGCATCCAAATCTAGAAACTGGAAACTTCATAGGAAAAGAGGTTAGAATGTTGAATTTTTGAAAGTTTACCCAGAAAATAAAGATACATTTAAATGAACAGGAAGAATCAACAATATTGAAGAAGAATAGGTCAATACAATACCTAAACTAAAATACAAAATGACCTGCCTATCTTTCTCATAAAGTTCAAGTAGCTATCTCTTTTATGTCCATCACATTTTTGTACATTTAGACCATTTGCTAGAGAAAATAAGAAATATATTTCTAAAAGAAACTTCCTTACAGTAGCTAGTTGATCTCATAATCATACAGGTATCTCTTTTCTTTTCCTTTTTCTTTTTTTTTTAATTGAGACTGAGTCTCACTCTGTTGGCCAGCCTGGAGTGCAGTGGCATGATCTCGGCTCACTGCAGCCTCCACCTCCCAGGTTCCAGTGATTCTCCTGCCTCAGCCTCCCAAGTAGGTGAGATTACAGGCGCGCACCACCACACCTGGCTAATTTTTGTATTTTTGGTCGAGATGGGGTTTCACCATGTTGGCCAGGCTGGTCTCAAACTCCTGATCTCAGGTGATCCACCTGCCTTGGCCTCCCAAAGTGCTGGAATTTATAGGATTACCCTGCCCAAAATTCCCTTTGCTATCACAGGTCTACTACATGGTGATGGCTTAAGGTAAGCATCTGTTAGTCTGACTCAATTCTATGCTCAAATCACAAAGACATCAGGCACCAAGGAGTTAGCACTCCTCGGAGTAGCCCATAGCCAGTAACTGATATAAATTGGTTGATAATTACCCCAGCTTCCTTACTCTTGCCCATGGGGGTAACCTGCTCATTTGCATACTTTGTGTTGGTTACTTTCTCTTACTAGTTTCATTGTATTTTATTTTTAAAAACATTTTATTTATTTATTTATTTGAGACAGAGTCTGACTCTGTCACCAGGCTGGAGTGCAAGGGTGCGATCTCGGCTCACTGCAACCTCTGCCTCCAGGGTTCAAGCAATTCTCCTGCCTCAGCCTCCCGAGTAGCTGGGACTACAGGTGCCTGCCACCACGCCTGGCTAATTTTTGTATTTTCAGTAGAGACAGAGTTTCACTATGTTGGCCAGGATGGTCTCAATCTCTTGACCTCGTGATCTGCCCGCCTCGGCCTCCCAAAGTGCTGGGATTACAGGCATGAGCCACCACACCAGGCCTCTCTTACTAGTTTCAATTCCTTACTCTCTGATGTGTCTCCTGATATAGCTCCCAAAGAAACTACAGTCATGCAGTGCTTAATGATGAGGATACTGTTCTGAGAAATGTGTCTTTCAGCAATTTTGTTCTTGTGCAAACAATGCAGAGTATACTTTCACAAACCTAGATTGTACAGCCTACTAATATTCCTTAGGCTGTGGGGTATATGGTATAGCCTATTGCTCTTACAAACCTGTACGGCATGTTATTGTGTTGAATACTGTAGGCAATTGTAACACAATGGTAAATATTTGTTTATCTAAACATAGAAAAGGTAGAGAAAAAATTTGACGTTATAATCTTAGGAGATCACTGTTGTATATTTTTTTGAGATGAAATCTCACTGTGTCACTCAGGGTGGAGTGCAGTGGTACAATCATTGCTCACTGCAACCTCTGCCTCCCAGGTTCAAGTGATTCTCCTGCCTCAGTCTCCCGAGTAGCTGGGATTACAGGCACCTACCACCACACTTGGCTAATTTTTGTATTTTTAGTAGGGACAGGGTTTCGCCATGTTGGCTAGGCTGGTCTCGAACTCCTGATCTCAGGTGATCCACCCACCTCAGCCTCCCAAAGTGCTGGGATGATGGGCGTGAGCCACCATGCCTCGCCAGGGCACCATTTCTTAAATGTTAAAGACAATTCAATCATATGTAAACTAAAAGCTTCAAAATACATTTTGGAACATTTATTACAAAGTTACTAATAATTATTCATTATAATGTGATAGAAAACACATTTGAATATTCAGAACAATGATGCATGTTTTCATTCCATAAAATATTAAAATGATCTGTTTACTTTAAGAGTGTATTAATTTAGTCAACCCCTATGGAGAACCAGTTCTTTGTATAAATCACTTCTTCAAATCCATGAAACCTGTATGAGTCATTTTGCCAAATCCAGTAAGTTTTTCATCATATACCACACTTTATTAACACTAAAACTTGAAGACCTACATAGTAATCATATAAACACTCATTATTACTGCTAACTACTGCTTGCTTAGAACTCCCTAAATAGCCTATCACCATGGTCCTTGCTTGTTTAAAAATAAAGTTCCTTAACAATTTTTTTAAACAGAAATAACCCTTGGCTTCTAAAATTCCATAACAATATTAGATATATCATATGCATTATTTTAAAAATTTAATCAAGAAAAATAAACTCTTGAGTATCTAAAGAAGCTGTAAATTTTTACTTACATATTCAGGTTTTAGTTTTTTATCTCCTCCTCTCACAGCCACCTTTTCTAGTTTATCTATAATGGGCCCAATCATTTCCTCATCTTTAAGCTGAAGCTCTTCATGTATTATTTCTATATCTCGAATAGGATCTACACTTCCTTCAACATGAGTGATATCATCATCTTCAAAAGCACCTAAAATGAATTAAAGGGAAGCAATTCAATAAACAAATAATACAGAGGGTTCATTATGATTAGAGTGAAAGATTCCTAGAAGGTTAACAAATAAATATAATAAATAAATTACTCTGGCTTCTCAGCAAGTAGGACATAGCATTTTTTCCCCATTTAGTAATAGTGAGGCTACTGGCAATAAAACAGTAGTTCAAGAGTCTCAATATTTCAAAAATTGATTTAAATAAATAAAATTATGGTCTTTACAAAAACAAAATTATGTTCTAGAACTACTGGCATTTCCAAGTTTGGTACATTAAAAGATACTGAATTCCAGGCATGAAAGACTGAAGTTCTAAACTGCACTATTAGGGTTTCCAAGGGAAACCAGATTTAGGGAGGGGGGTGTCTGAAATCATCTGGCAGACCTCTTCCCTGCTTCAATCTACTTTATCACTGTGGTTCTGACGGTGATTAGATAATGAACCACTCAGACACACAATTTACACAGCAGCTAATTTCATCGGCCTGATTTGAGGGTATGGTTTTTAGGGGGCTATCAAAGAAGCAGATGAAGGTGCATTTGTCATATATGAGTGACAACCATTCACACTATCTGAACAAAATGATGCTGGCCCTTATTAGAAACACATGCTATTATCACATATTTAAAGTGCAGTTGAAGCCATAATTTCAAATTGCCAACTGGAAACATAAGGGTAAAACAACCAGATATTACTGAAGCATGTGTACTGACTTTATGCCCTTTTGAAGACATAATGTGGCAACATAATTCAACTGGGATTTACTCAAATTACCAGATAAAGAACAGTATCATAAAAAATGAACAAATACTAAGAAATATTACAAACAGAAAGCAATGATACATCCACCAAACAATATACACATTTATAAACAAATTAATTTCATTAAAATTACCAATTACATCATAGTCCCCAAATGAGATGTTTTCAAACATAAAGTATCAATTATTTTAGACAGAGGTATCAAAGAAATCATGAGAGAGTTTGATTGACTTTGGTTAAGAGAAACAGTGAACATAGCTCATTCTTAAATACCAAAAACCAAGATACTCTTGTTACAAGTTATAAATTGTTTTAAAATATAATTTCCCAGAATTAAAAATAATTAAGTTGTATCATAATGTGGATTATTCAGTAATAATAATAAAACATAAATATACTATTACAATTAAAGTATAGGTATGTAAAGTAGTATTTAAGTTTTTTGCATACAAATAGTATACTACTTAATGTCAAATTCATATGAGCAAAATTAGCAGAAATGAGGAGTTACATGATGTTTCACTAGTAAACAAAATTGACAGTGGTTTAGGTAAATTTTTTGAATCTTTGAAAATATGAAAGAAGTCTCCCTGAAAGCACAATAATATTTACTTCTTGTCAAGATTTGAGGCATCTTATGCAAATAGCACAATAAAATAGGAAAATTAAAATGGAAGCTTCCTGGCAGTTAAGCAACACAAATAACACCATAAGTTACAGAAGTGACTAAGCTTTCTGTGACACTCAGAATGAAAAATATCCTACATAGTTGTCTCTATGTAGGGTCCAATGACTAACCATAGTGATGTCCTCAACAACATCCCTACAGTAAATGCATTAGCAGGTTTTAAATGGCAATTCTTAATTACAATCCTCAATTTTAACCAAGTTGATAATAGAAACTTAGTAACTGCAATTCTTCTGAATGCAAAGAAAACAAAGCCCTCCGACGATCTAAACAAATCCAAAGAAAAAAAAAGAATAAAGAAGGAAGGGGAAGAAATCATGTGTCTATCTTGCAACCTTCAAATTATCTTTTAGGTTGGGTGTGGTGGCTCACACCTGTAATCTCAGCACTTTGGGTGGCCAAGGTGGGAGGATCACTTGAGCCCATGAGTCCAAGACCAGCCTGGGCAACAAGGCAAGATCCTGTCTCTACAAGAAAATTAAAAAAATATATAGTTGGGCATGGTGGTGTGCGCCTATACTCTTGGCTACTGGAGAGGCTAAGGTAGGAGGACTGCTTCAGGTCAGGAGTTAGAGGCTGTAATGAGCCATGATCATGCCACTACAGTCGAGCCTGGGCAACCGAGCAAGACCTTGCCAAGCAAAAACAACTCCCCCCAAAAAAACAAATTATTTTCTAGTTTGTACCTTACCTAGACTCTGCCAAGGACTAGCCTAGGAAATGAGTTATGACTGTATTATCACTAATCTATTCCCCCTACTATAAGAAAAAAAATTCAAACCACAGACCTTACATACTCTGGTGGCACTGTTGCTCCCTTGCCCCAAGGTTAATATTATTATATTCATTTGGATTGTGAGGTGGTAACATACCATAAGTAGAATTTAAATTTATTTCTGAAAAAAAACTGTCAAATATTAAGATAAAAATTAAGTAAAGGGAACACTAAGGCTATCCTGTCAAATGGAATAGCCTAGAATGGGCCTAGAACAGCCATAAAGTAAAAGCTTCCATAAAATTTGGTGGCCATTTGGGTAACTTCTCATTTCTTAGAGCTAAAAAATTGGAGATTCTTTTCCAAAGACATGCTTCTGGGTCAACCAACTTCATCATACACTTATGTCATAGCAATTTTTTTTTTTTTTTTTTTTTTTTTTGCATCTTGCCTTCTTTAGTACAAGATTTAGTGCTTAAGAATATAGTCTTTGAGGCCTGGTATGGTGGCTCATACCAGTAATCCTAACACTTTGGGAGGCTGAGGCAGGAAGATCGCTTGAGCTCAGGAGTTTGACACTAGCCTAGGCAACATAGTGAGACCTCGTCTCTAAATAAAAAAATTAGCCATGCATGGTGGTGCACACCTGTGGTCTCAGCTACTTGGGGACCTGAGGTGGGAGACTGCTTGAACCTGGGAGGTTGAGGCTGCAGTGAGCTGTGATCATGCTGGGCGACAGAGTAAGACCCTGTCAAAAAAAAAAAAAAAAAACTATATATATATATATAATTCTATGATCAACAAACCTATCTGAGTTCACGGACTCTGTATATCAGATAGATTTGCTGATCATAGAATCTTAGACAAATTACCTAACCTCTATAGACCTTATCTTTGCATCTTTAAAATGAGGATGCTTCTACCTCCCAGAGAATGGATATGATTAAATCAGGTAATATATGTCAAGTGTTTAGCAGAGAGTCCAACACACAAAATTCTTTCAGTAACTGGGGAATATACCTTTTTTTTTAAATGTAGGAATTACTAACTTAGAAGAAATCCTCAGCAATATACTCAAAAAATTAATTTTGAGTAATATAGTTTCATGCTATTCAATTCATCTTGGAAAGGATTAAAATAAACAGAGGTTCTAGGTTTTTTTTCCTAGAGCTGTGATCATGCTGGGTGACAGAGTAAGACCCTGTTTAAAAAAAAACAAAACAACTATATATATATATATATAGTTATATATATATAGTTATAGTTATATATATATATATAGTTATATATATAGTTATATATACATATATAGATAGATATATATATATGGGAAAGGCAGGGTGATAAGACTTATGATTTAAATAGTCCACTTTAGCTACTTTAAAAAGAAAAGATTTTAAGAGAGGAGGCAAGAGTGACTGCAGACAAAGGAGGTAGCTGTAGTGGTTCCAATGAGCAATAACCAGACGAGTGGTACGCAAATAAGACTGTGGAGAAGAAGAGAAGTGTTTGTACTAGGACTATATTTTAGAGATAGGCTAGATGTAGGATGTAAGGTCATGAATGAAGATATAAAATTGACAGTTATCAAATGTGTTTAAAGTAACAGATCTGAATGACATCACCTAGAGAGAACACTCCAACACTCAGATGTCTGAGAGAGGAGAAGAACTTGGCAAGAGACTGAGAAGGACTAAACTAAAGTCAGAGAAAAACTAGGAGTATGCTCTTATGAGAGTGAGGGAAAAAATATTTAAAGAAGGAAGGTGTATTCAACAGTCAGATACTATTTAGACACAAAGACAGATAAAATTTCTTATAACTCAAGAGTCCAAAAGAGCTAAAGTTTAGCTTTTCTAAATTCACTGAGTTTTGAAACATTTCCTCTTTCTATAAGTGGACTTATATATATAAAGTAAGACACCCTAAGATTTCTCACAGTCTGTGAAAGTGATCCTATCAGTCAAGAAGGTGGCCTACTTAGAAATCATAGCCACTTTCAAAGACTCACGTTCCAAATAAGATGGCATAAACACTGAAATAAAAAGTATACTTGACCAACTATAGGATGGTCAACCATCTGACACAGAATCACTGACACCACACATACCATCAAGAGCAGAAGAAAACTATGCTCATACAAGCATTAAAATCAAGTCACACATTTTCAAGTTGGGTGATTGAACAACAACAAAAAAGGCTGGGCTCGGTGGCTCACGCCTGTAATCCCAGCATTTTGGTAGGCCAAGGTGGGCAGATCACCTGAGGTCAGGAGTTTGAGAGCAGCCTGACCAACATGGAGAAACTCCATCTCTAATAAAAATACAAAACTAGCCAGGCATGGTGGTGCATGCCTGTAATCACCAGCTACTCAGGAGGCTGAGGCAGGAGAATTGCTTGAACACAGGAGGCAGAGGTTGTGGTGAGCTGAGATCATGCCACTGCACTCCAGCCTGAGCAACAAGAGCGAAACTCCGTCTCAAAAAAAAAAAAAAAAGAAAGAAAGAAAAGAGAAAAAAAAAATCAAGTCTACAAAAGGCTTCAGAATTCTCTCTTATGGCCTAAAGGATCATTTAAGAACCTATCTTTTGTATCTTTTGTTAAAAAAAAAAAAAAAAAAAAACCCGTACCTGAGGTTCAGTAATTTCTTCTGTATTATTTCTTTTTCTTTCAAACTCAAAATAAAATTTAGTAGTCTATTTGAAATAGCACATACACTATATGATCACATTTGTATAAAGTCGTTTCTCTCTCTTAATGATACTGACCAAATGCTAATGAGAATTTCTGGGAAGTGAGCTACTGAGTAATTTTTAAAAACTTCTTTATCAGTTTTGTCTCATTTAAACTTTTTATAATAAACATGCATTGTTTATACAAAAACAAGTCATTTTTTATTGTTTATTTATTTATTTTTGAGACAGAGTCTTGCTCTGTTGCTCAGGCTGGAGGGCAGTGGTGGGATCTCAGCTCACTGCAACCTCCACCTCCCAGGTTCAAGCAATTCTAGTGCCTCAGCCTCCTGAACAGCTGGGATTTCAGGTGCGTGCCACCATGTGTGGCTAACTTTTTTGTACTTTTAGTAGAGATGGGGTTTTGCCATGTTGGCCAGGCTGGTCTCGAATCCTGGCCTCAAGTGATCTGCCTGCCTGGCCTTTTTAAGTCACTTCTTAAAAAACACAATAGGCCAGGCATGGTGGCTCATGCCTGTAATCCTAGCACTTTGCGAGGCCGAGGGCAGATCACCTGAGGTCTGGAGTTCTGGACCAGCTTGGCCAACATGGTGAGACCCCATCTCTACTAAAAATACAAAAAATTAGCCAGGCGTGGTGGCATGCGCCTGTGGTCCCAGCTACTTGGGGGGCTGAGGCAGCAGAACTGCTTGAACCTGGGAAGTGGAGGCTTTAGTGAACCGAGATGGCGCCACTGCACTCCAGCCTGAGCGACAAGAGTGAGACTATGTCTCAAATACGCAAAACAAAACAAAACAAAACAAAAAACACAACAAACAAGTTTAATTTGCACAAGGAGAAATACTCACATAATGGGTAACTAAAATGTTAACTATGTAAACCCTCATTTAAAAAACTATTTGTTATAGAAAAAAAATTAACCATAATAGGCTTAAGCCAGATTCTATCACAAAGCTTTCTCACCCAGCAATCCTACAGTGTTTCCTTTCACAGCAAAGTACTCTTTTCAAACCTTCTTGACTTCTCTCACATTTCTAGTGCTTTCCAGTTCTCCCCTGCTACCTTCCCCACTTCACAGGGAAATGCATGTCATTTCTGGAGAGCCAACCCCCTTTTTGTTGTTATCTAACTAACCTTTCCTTCTCTCCAGCAGTAAAATGGACAACATCACTCCTTCTACTATTTCTGGTTAATCTCTCTCCCATCTCTGTGCTGGATATTAGCCCCTCCCAAGGAAGTTTGCTCCATAGACTGTTCCTTCTATTTCCTCAGACCTCAATCTATTACACCTCTCTCCTGTATTTGTATCTCCTCCACTTCCACTAATACTTGCTCATCAACATTTAAGCATGCTTAAGATTCTGCATTAAATCAATCATGTCATTCACCCTGGACATTAATTTTCCCTCTAGTTATTACTTTCATTCCTCCAGTTCAGAGCCAAGCTTCTTGAAGGAGCTGTCTACATCTGCTCTCTCCACTTTTTTCCCCTATTTACAACTCAACCCACTGTAGTCTGGCATATGCCACCACCAAGCTAACAAACTGATCTTAGAAAGGACATCAGTGATTTGCCTTAACGATTTAAAATCTAACAGCCATTCTTTAGGAATCTTGAATGACCACTCAGTAGCACCTAACTTTAGAGCACTGAAATAGTAGTCTCTTTCATTGCTTCTTTCTAACTGCATTCTCCTGATTTTCTTCTTCTATTTTCTCTGGTCATTTCTTTTCTTGTTATAACTTACCCATAAATGTTGATGTCTTTCTTAGCTCTCTTCTCTTATCCCTCTATTACACTCTCACTAACAGAATCTCCAACTCAGAACTCCCCTGAGTAGCTCCAGTATACTCTGAGGCAGTATCAAATGAAATGAACTAAAAAATATTTTTAGTTAGTTATATAAACTGTTTCTAACATAAAATGTATTCACTAAGTGAATAAATGCAAAATGTCAATGCTTACTCTAAAATTGTGACTTTTCTAATTTCTGTACCTCCCTTACTGAGGTCCATTCAAAACACATATTTACTTGGTGAGATACATTTGACTAATCCTATGGTACTGGACATTCTGCATGCTACTTATTTATTGGTATGATTTGGCAGAAATGATGAGTTGGCTCTTTTCAATGATTATAAATGAACTGAAGATTAATCAGTTTACTCATTCACTCAAGGCCTGTTCTTATTCCATAAAGATGTGAGTAAAAAGGATAAATCTATACTCTGTTTAGGATGCTGAATCTAACCTGAAGGACTTCAGAAACAAAAATATACTTTGGAAATTCAGGACTTCAGTGAACTGCTTTCCTACAGTACTACTTAAACTTGGGTTGTATTCAGTTTTTAGAAGTAAAGAATCCCTAGAGAGATATAGAAATACATGATGTATTGAAGAGTACAGGCTTCACAGCAATACTTATAAACCATCCGTCATAGAAAACCTGGGCTATAGTTTCAGCGCATTCCCCGAAAGTTCATGTGTTGGAAACTCAATGCAGCAGTGTTGAGAAGTGGAATCTCTGGGAGGTGACTGGGTCATGAGGGCTCTGCCCCCAGAATGGATTAAGCCATTCATGGGTTTTTGGGTTATCAAGGGAGTAGGCTATTTATCACCAGAGTGGGTTTGGTATAAAAAGTTTGCCCATTTCTTATGAGCTCCACCACCATATGGTGGCCTGTGCTGTGCTGCCTTGGGACTCTACAGAAAGTCCCCACCAGCAAGAAGGCCCTCACCAGCTGCAGCCTGCTGACCTTGTACTTTCCAGACTCCATGATTGTAAGAAATAAGTTTCTTTACTTTATAAATTACTCAGTCTCAGGTATTCAGTTACAGCAAGAGAAAACAGATAAGATACTTTGAGATTCCAAATAGCATGTCTAGAGTTTTCTTGGGAATAAGAGGGTATGTAATCAAAATAGACCTATTTGAATTATGCTTTTTCCATACTCTACCACTATACAATACAGAGGTAAAGAATTCCTTGGTATGTAAACTACTGCATAAACTGCCACCCTCTCAACACATATGCAAACCACAATATGCCTTGTTAAATATAAGTTTTCCAATTGGAGAAAGACTCCTTATATATCCAACAATGTGCTAAGTCTGTGAGAATTAAAAACAAAAATCAGAATAAGAGGATCTTGATCTCAGTAACTGGATAATCTGGTGAGGAAACAAATCTAACCTATTAAAAAGGGAGAGCAATATTCACTAACAGACTTTAAATATAAGCATAGTTAATAACAGGTAATCAGTAAGGCCTTTAAAAATAGGAAAAATTGAATAGGTTAAGAAGATGAAGAAAGGCATGACAAGCAACAGGAGAAAGCATCAGCTAAAAAATAAAATTTGAAATGAACAAAGCTTACTGGAGGGCTGATCACAGTGAGAAATTGTGCTGAAGAGTAGAAAATGATAAAAGGTGGGCATGGAGGATAGGGAGGTCCAAATATCAGGATAAGTCTGGAGCTCATCTACTAGTCAATAGGGAGCCAATAAGGAGTCTTACATTAATGAGTAATATAGAAAGCAGCAGTTTAGAAAGACTAACCAGAAGTAAAGAGCCAGCTAAAAGGGAATCACTGTTCTTCACATACGATCAGAAGAAAGGCATTAGAAATCTGATGGGACACATGAAAATAGGATGAACGTGCAAATTAACTCAAGAAAACGACATCAATCAGATAACCACTTTTCTAAAATGCAAACTTCAGAAAAAGAGAAATAAAATTATTACACAAATATATGGTAATATTAAATCACAGCACCAAAACAAACTACATGCTACATTATTTTACACTGCCTTCCAGTTTGTCCTATGTGTTAACAGTAAATGTTTTGAGTGTTTATATTCTAATCCAGAGTCCCGCCACAATCATTCAGAGGTTAGGGGCCAGATTCCTAAACCAATAGAAGATCAATTATTAAATACAATGTTAGAAATCAAGACAACAATATCCTGCTAAAAAAAAACCTTTATCTTTTCAAATTTCCAATCCATTCTTCAAAACCAAGTATTACCTTATGTCAGAACTCTGGTTCCCAACTTCCTTACAGTTCTCTAACTCATTAATATTTAAAGAGAAGGGAGAGAGCTAAACATGCATTGGCAATTCATTTAATATCTATAGTTTTATTAATAAACACTGGAAAATACAAACTCCTATTTATTTTCCATAAATGACATGACAAAAATTCTTTATTGCACTGGAGTGGAAGTGGTGATGTGAACAGGGGTTGGGCGGGGAAGAGGTATAAAAGCTAGTTATTGCACACTCTAAATGCTCTGATTTGAAAATACAGTTTAAGCCCTGGTTTACAGAAACACTGCAAAACTCTAGTCTTAATCTAGATAAAGCTCCTTACCATCTTGGCAACAAAAGCAATTTGAGCAAAACCATAATCTAATTTATAGCTTAACCTAAAGCTTATAATATGTATCTTTGCATTAAGTAAGGTGTGTAGTTTTAATCACTTTCCTTAAGTTAGAAAGTGGGACCCAGCGCAGTGGCTCATGCCTGTAATCCCAGCACTTTGAGAGGCCTAGGTGGGCAGATCACCTAAGGTGAGGAGTTCGAGACCAGCCTGGCCAACATAGTGAAACCTTGTCTTTACTAAAAATACAAAATTCGCTGGGCGTGGTGGTGCCTGTAGTCCCAGCTACTCAGGAGGCTGAGGCAGGAGAACTGTTTGAACCTGGGGAGGTGGAGGTTGCAGTGAGGGGAGATTGCGCCACTGCATTCCAGCCTGGGTGACAGAGTAAGACTTCGTCTCAAAAAGTATAAATAAAAAAGTTAAAAAGTGGGAGAAGAGCATCTCAATTTATTATATTCACTTCAAAAACCAATTTGCCTTTCTTAACAATATCAGGGAAGAAGGCAAATTTTGGCATACACAAAATAACTAATAGCACATTCTGCTGACAATATTCCACTCAAAAAGAGGTAGGTTTACATTTCTAGCCTTTAGAGTTTGAAACAAATGAAGAGAGTTGTATTAATCAGTGAATGTATTTTTAGATCGCTGGAGAAATAAAATATTTTGTAAATATATAAAAATGGAAATAATTGGTCTAGTATGCAAAGTGTTAATTACTTGATTCAAAAGCATAATGGAATAGTATAACTGGAGTTGGTGGGTTGTGCTGATTTACAATAAGAAATCAATCAAAAGTAATCTCTAAAGTCTTTAATATTTGCTTTCCAGGGAAAATATTAAAATAGATACAACAAAGGCCATAAAATAATCCAGTCTGTGCTACAGTCTAATTGTTTAATGCTGGAATAAAAAACAGAACTACAAGTAGCCAGAATAATTTGCTTTTGCTCTGCTTGTCTCGCCTCTCCTCTTCCTTCCTCCTCTCTCATTACAGGAAACAGCTCTAAAACTGAATCTAGACCAAGAGGAATAGAACTACCATCCCTTTGACATACTCAAAAATTGATTAAGTTTTCAAAAAGCTTAGTAAAAAGGCATATGTAGCTGACTTTGAGGGACTAGTCTAAAATTAAAGAAATTATAAATGATTCCTATAGGACTTTTACGCAAAGTAAACTTACATGGGAGCAACCAAGCAAGGTTGTAAGTAAATATAATTCCAAATCTTGAGACAAACAGATATTTAGCATAGGAGAGAATAATAAAGTGGGTCAATTCAGTTCTGAGATACCTTAAAAATTGTTATTTTCTTCTAATTTTTAGAGTTCTCTTAAATTAAAAATAATATACTTTTAAGCAGTGAAAAACAACATTGAATAGTAATTACGGATGAGATAAAGAGAAAAAAAGCAGGTAGAAAGACATGAAAAACGTTAAAATTGGAGCTTATATTTAGTATAGTAGCAATCAAAAAAACCTTCTGGTTGTGACTGACAAGAAGCAACACATTACAATATTATACAGTGTAATTCTTCTAAATATATAGAACACCAGAAAATTCTGCCTAACAGTTACTGGTATTATATTGTAGATAATTAGACATCCGCACTATTAAAGAATCCTTAAAGTCACTTAAAAGTTATGAATTATAACCCAGAGTCAACACCTGTACTTAATTATATTCAATTGCTCAAGGGTTTTAAATTTTTAGTTGCTGCAACATAGCAACTCTTTTCAAAGAAGTAGACAAAAAAGAAGTATCTTAATGAGAACTAGCATTCGGCTTTAAATAAGATTTTCACTTCTTATTCCTTATTATATAACAAATACTTTAAATGTGTAAAAGGCAAAATTAACCAATGTTATTTAGTTTTTGTTTTGAGATGGGGTCTTGCTCTGTTGCCAGGCTGGAGTGCAGTGGCACAATCACGACTCATTGCAGCCTTGACCTCCTGGCCTTAAGCTATCCTACTGCCTCAGCCTCCCGAGTAGGTGGAACTACAAGGGCCTGCCACTGAGTCTGGCTAATTTTTTTTGTTTGTTTTCAGTAGAAATGAGGTCTTGTTATCTTGCCCAAGCTGGTCTTGAACAGTTGGGTGGAAGTAATCCTCCCGCCTCAGCTGCCCAAAGTGCTGGGATTACACGTGAGTCACTGCGCTCAGCCAATCAATACTATTTTGAATTAATATTGAGATTCTGCCCTACTTCCAATATTGAGCTGACTGTTTCTGTTGTAATTACCCTTTGCAATAGCCGGCTCTCTATTTTCTTAACTTACAAAATATCACTCAGCCTTCTGCCTGTGGAAATAGCCCTGTATAAACTGACCTTGCCCTCACCCTTCCAACCTTACCATCACCACTCTCCAGAAACCCTCAGCTCAGGCCAAACTCTTGTGCTGACTCATGAAGGCCAGAAAGTTCCTCATGTTCAACTATCACTGTATTTTTTCCCACTGCCTTTTTTGGAACTCAAAGATAAATAAATATCCTTTCTTTCTATTACAAATTACATCCGTCCTTAAAATGTATAGTTCAGTTTCTCCTCATTTACAAGGCAATTTTAGAGGAATTCAGGTCTAAGAGATCTCTACCATACCTGAGTCATAGAGGAGTTGTAGAGACTTGTTTGGAATAAAGTACAGCAAAACTGGTGGTTACATATTTTACCTTAAATATGGCTTCTGAGAAAATCCCATTTTTACACCTTTCCAAGGAGTCATATTACAAGGAGGAAAAAAAAATGCAAACACAGAAATTAATAAAAACTAGAATTCTGTCTGTATTAGCAATACTGTAAGTTATGGATAAAGGGGACATGTGAACCATTCATTATTCAAGAAATAAACTAAACAGTAAATCAGAGCTTTAATTTTTGTAACGTTGGTGCCCACAAGACCCCATTTTCAATCAAACTAAATTACTCTCAATGCTTTCATTTCTCATCTTCCATGCTGTTACTCATCCCTCTGCTTGGAATATTCTTCCTCCTCACTTTGGCCTTTCAAAAAAATTTACATATCTTTCATGGCCTTAATGAAATGTCACTGAATGGTATCTCCATAGCAATATGCCTTCTCTAACCATACCCTCTATTTGAACTGCCACTATCCATTCTATTCATCTGACCACTATCCATTCTAACATCTAGTGTTAGAATATCTGATTCTATGTCTAGTTACCTAAGCTTGGGGATTATGTGTATCTTAAATGTCTTTCTACTTCCCACCAGTGCCCTGATCAGAGCTGATGCACAACAGGCCCAAAAAAGGGGTGAGCAAAAATACAAGTGAAGACATGACTGAAGGAGGAATCAATGAATGAATGAACGCCTCAAGGAGTTATTGGCACTTAGAATGAAAAATTGTTAGAGGGAAACTACAGATTCTAGATGAAGCTAAACATGCAGCACAACAGAAAAAGATCAATTTCACAGCACACAATAAGACATTTAGTGAGCATTTCAAAGAAACTAGTGCTAAGCATATCAATCACAAAAATTACTAGAGAAGCAAAGCATAAAACATGGCAAACTACAGACCGCAACAGAAGACACAAGAAATTTCTTATCTCTTCATCCCTGTATTGCTTAACTATTAGTGAAGGACAGACAATTATCTTCTGAAGACTTCTGGGGTGTTTGCATTGGATTACACATTTTAGTTAATACAAACAATTGTTTGAATGTATAAGTCAAATTAAGAAGTGGGAACACATACCTACATACTATAACTAAGACTAATGAATGTAGCAATAAAAAAGGAGAAAAGAGAGAGAGAAGGGATGGATCAGAATGAATCAGGATTAAGGAGGGAAGGCCGGCATACAGACGAGGCCTTTCAGGGACAGATATTTGCAAAGGGAAGCAGAGAGTAAAGAAGACATTCCAGCAGGATGGAAGTATAACAGAAGTGATTAAGGGCACATACTCTGGAATCAGAACATCTGGATTCAAATCTGGATTTCAGACTGACTGATTAGTTGTTGGATGAATTTCTCCATGTCTTAGTTTCCTCCGTAAAATGTACACAATAACAGTACCTACCTCCTAAGATCATTTTATAACCTTTATTCATAATATCAATGGATTTTGACTTCTATCTAATTTTTCTAAGACACAGACGGGAGAATATAGGAAGGTAAGAGGGATGACTCACCAAGAACACCTAGTGTTATAATAGGAAGAAGATGGTTTGACTAAATCCACATTACACAATAGAGATCACATCTTGGGTCCAAATGAAAAGTACTGTGATGGTAGATGCCCTGAAACCAGATAATATACCTCACAAAATACACCATTAAATGCATTAACACACAGTTCTAAAATGAGAGTAGAAACATGGAAGAAAGGATAAGACCTAGGGAGATGAAGGATAAGCAAGCAACCACGTCCTTTGGGAGCAGACTGTGTAAGGGAGGTCACTGCATCCCCAGTACTTTTCTGATGTAACCCACCCCAACTGGCCCAACAAAACGGGTACGATCTACCTGAGATCTTTCTAGAATTTCTACTGCAATCTTATAAAGTCCTAGTCAGTCTACAGGATCTAGTCCTCAAGAGTAAAGCTAGAGCTACCACCACCAGGTGGTGCCAAATCAAAGCCAGTATCAGAATGGATTTGGATGGGCCAGGACCTTGTGACATCCCTTATACCCCTGTGGTCAGCTGTGCAGGTTCATCCTGTCATTTAATTCACCTAGAAATAAAGTGATCGCATATTTTATGCAAATGAAACTTTTGGACCCACACAGCACGTTATGGTAGAGAAGGGGTGGTTATTGTATTCTATTCTTGGTGGAGGACAGGCAGTACAACCGAGCTGTTTTAAGACTAGTTACAAATGAATACATTTAAAAAACTTCTTTCTTGCTTTATGCCATATTTCATTAATATCAACTCAGATACAGTCTTGAAAGTAATCAGGAAATCATAAATAGGAATGCAGTGTACAAAAAGTTCTGACATCATCAAGACTTTAGTTAAATACAAATACATTTAATGCATCAAGGCTCTTACTAAGGAGCCATGATCTTTACCCCATGATTTTCCACAAAAGTGAAAGGATATTATCACTGATCCTCCTGCAAAAAGTTCAGTGATCCCATTAGCTCTTTTGTCTATAGAACTATTTTGTCTTTAGAGCAAAAAACAGAGGGACTATTGTAATAGAGAAATTGCTCCACCTATTTACCCCCCAATGGAAAATCAGAACAACAAAAAACCTATGAATATTTATCGAAAGTCCTCTAAGAATCACCTCAAATTTTCCAGTAAAAGACTTCATGGCAAACTTATTCCCCTCCATTTCCATCTAATCCCCCCACCATGGGATTTTAGCACTGCTAATATGTTATACCTGTCAAGATCTGATGACTGTATGTTATGTATTCATCTGAACAGAACCACTACACTTAGTTACAGGCTATCATCAACCAATTCATTCTCTTGCTAAAATCAAGTCATCCAATTACTCCTTGACTAATCAAGGCTGTTTTGGCTTTTTCTTTTTTCAAAAGGTACTCAACAGCATAAACAGTTCACTTACAAGAAATGGAAAGGGGCTAATCAGCAGAATTATTGTTTTGCTGCTACAATTTGCAGTATTTAAATTTAGTTGCTGATTGGACTGAAAGTTTTATGATATAGCATATGAAACTAGTTTAATACAACTGTGAAGCTGTGTAGCTGTATTGTCTTGCCACGGCTATACTGGTCTACTTTGCAGGACAAATGAGTGACTACTTTCTTTAAAATAAGGATATTTAAAAATAATAAGTTTTAGTGTACTTTCCCACATACACTGGTTTTATAAACAAAGTACACAGCTATTAATTCTCCAGTATTGTTTTTAAAGTTAGCACCTGCATGCAACACCATACACATGTGTGTGTTACATGTGTACAAAAAAACCCACAACTGCTTTGGTTTTTCATCTACATTTATTTTGGATTTTAAGCAATAATAAACTAAGGACAGAATTATTATTTAAGAAAATAAGACTTATCTAAATGTTTAAATACATGTTACCACTTATATAATAAATAAAATGATTAACATTACATTTCTAAAATGGGGAGAATTACAATTATAATAATAATTATGGGTGCCCATAAAGTTATTATCCATCAGTATTTCTATTCTTATCTATATAAAATGTCTGAGAGAACATCTAACAGAATGACTAATGTTGGAACACCAGACTAAAGCCTTGAGTTATATTTATTTCATATTTATGTTATGTACATATTTATTACAAAGTATTTAAAGAAAATGTTTTTATATGTCACACCTTGATTAAAATCTTCAGAAAATTTTGAAAAGAGATGGGATCCAGTCTTGAGACTGAGATTTATTTACTTCATTAAATACAGCAATATATTAACCAAAATAATAAGTTTTACTTCATAGGAAAAAATAAATTTACAAAATGCCATTATATTAAAATGAATAATTTAACTTTTTAAAACCTTAAACCATAAATAATTCTTTATACCTTGAAATAACAGTATACATCGACAAGAACATACATCTTAGAAAATATAATATACAAATAGGATTAAAACAATTTCTGAATTTTTTATACATGTGCACATACAAGTAACATTTCATAGAAGTAATCCTCCATAGGCTTATATTTTGCATACTAAAACCTATCTGGAAATGAAATTCTATACAAAATTGTAAAACTATACTTCCAGTAAATGTCTGATAGGGTTATTCAACATATAAACATTTCAGAAAAGTCTTGATTTCAGAAATGCATTAACAAGGCATATAAATGCCAGTACATTTCAAACAAATTGTTCTCAATTTTTTAAAAAATTGCTACCTTTTAATAATATTTTTGAAAAAAGACTCAATCTGGTTATGCTGAGATTCAAAAAAGCAAATAAATTAAAAACCAAAATAAATGAACAGAGAACTAATATTCTTTAAAGATGAATACTTCTCAGAGTAGGCACACCTGCCAATATATTAGAAATAAGTAAAATCAACTACAAAAGTAATAAATCAAATGCCATGGTAGACTTGACTTCTCCAGACAGCATTTTCAAGCCGTCTTTGTGGCTTTGTTTGGCGCCATGGTCCTTTAAGTTTTGTCTTCATAAAGCCCTAACTAGTTGTAATCATTTGCAGCCTAATTGTGGACATTTATCTGCTTTTCTTATGCATAGAACATAGCTATTAAAGCTGAATGGTGATGGTGTGAAGTATAGGTTAAATTGGGTGAAATTAAAGCAAATTACTCCGGGATGTGGAAATCTGAAAATAGAAACCACCAATGATTTGCAACCCTCTTGATGATCAGCTTCACAGAACCCTAAACGACAAGAAAACTTACATATTTTAAAGTTAACTAGGTTTTTAAAAATAATATGTATAAATGTATTTTTAACTACAGCACCTCTTGGTAATGGTGGAAAGATTATTTGTTTAACTCAGCTGCAATGTTAAAAAGATGGGTTTCTATTTTAAATAGTGCAGTTTATTTTTTAAATAAGATTTCCATTTCTTCATATAAATTTTTACCTATGAGAATGCATCCAACTATATCACATACACAGTTAATACAATGCCATATAATATTTTGCTAGCTAAGTTTTAATCCTGAATAAAAGTATAATATAAGAGACAACACATAGTAACAAAAGCAAACTAACAATGTAAACATAAATGTATTATATGCCTATAACTTACATAGGCCTACTTATACACATGCTGTATATAAATATGTATGTGACTAGCATAAAGAAAAATACACAGTGGCCTAGAAATAAATGCAAAACAGTAAAATATAAGAACTTTATTTTCATTTATCTAAAACCTTACTGCTTGACTAACAGATTTGGATAAAGACAATAAAAACATATATTGACCAGGAGCAGTGGTTCATGCCTATAATTAGCCAGGTATCACAGCACACACCTGTGGTCCTGGCTACTTGGAAGACTGAGATGGGAAGACTGCTTTAGCCCAAGTGTTCAAGGCTGCAGTGAGCTATGATGGCACCACTGCACTCCAGCCTGGGTGACAGACTAAGACTTTGTCTCTTTAAAAAAAAAAAAAAAATACACACACACACACACACACACACAGATAGATAGATAGACAGACAGACAGATAGATAGATAGATAGATAGATAGATAGATAGATAGATAGATAGATAGAGACACACATACATACATTTGCACCCTGCATATTCTCTTAGTCAATCAACCAAAGTAGTCGAAAAAATGTACTAGACCACATCTAGATAAGCTTACACTAAAGAAAAAAATTCTAGCAATGAAACTGATACTCTTCCTTCTTTTACTGACTGCTATGTAAAAAGCACATTTTAGGTATTTAGAGAGAGATGAAATTAAATGACATGACCCATACTGTCAAGGAGTTTACAGTCTAGTTGGAGAAATAAGACAAGAATATGTAACTAAACCATGGCATCAAAAAATGACCCCTACATGAAGGCTCCTAATCTCAAAGGCAGGAAACGTGAGCAAAAGGGGACAGAGGGAGCTCACAGAGGATATGGACCTTAAAGGACAAAACTTAGCTAGAGGTACAGCAAAGGTAAGGGTGGAATACATAAAGTACATTCAGGACACAGAATAAATATGTCTGAGGAAAATTTAGAACAGAACAGAAAGCACTGGAAAACATACTAATGCTTAACAATGAAGAGCATTGAGTACCAGGCAGAAAATGGAATTCCCAGGACAACAGGCAGTAACATAATCAAATGCAATGACCCTCAAGCAGTGATACATCTAATTTCTCAATGGCCATATCACAATTAAAGGTGATATGCCAAAGATGTGGTCCTCTGGAATAACGGCAATACTCGTGGACCTTAAGTCCTTGTCCCATACCAGGCTATGAAGGTGTTATTGCTTCCTATTTAATAACTGTATGCTTATGTGTTATCTTTTTGTTTTACAGTTAGTAGAGTACAAAACTGAATATTCACTGTAATATTCAGCTACTGGTAGATTTTTATTTGTGTATATGTTTAAACCATGGCAACAATATATACTTCTAAGTAATACTATAACGCTGATAAAACTTAAGTTGGAAATTTAACAAAATACACATAATTATTTTCTGTTTTGTGAAAAGTAGATTTTAACCCCTCTATGATATAGGAAACCAAGTACTGGGGCAGAGTCACTAAGTGATATAATTATGGTTAAGAATCACTGCTCCTGTAATCCCAGCACTTTGGGAGGCAGAGGCGGGCGGATTGCTTGAGTACAGGAGTTCGAGACCAGCCTGGGCAATGTGGCGAAACCCCCATCTCTACAAAAAATACAAAAATTAACTAGGTGTGGTGGAGTGTGTCTGTAGTTCCAGCTACTCAGGAGGCTGAGGTGGAGAATCGATTGAGCCCGAGAGGTTGAGGGTCCACTGAGCCTTGATAGTGCCACTGTACTCCAGCCTGGGCAACAGAGTGAGACTGTCTCAAACAAAGAAAAGAACCACTGCTCTTAAAGGAAGAAACTGGAAGAAGAAAAGACTATAACAGTTATTCTCAAAAATCCTCTAGTGTGCAGATGATTCCCAGCCCTCTCCTTGATTCTGGATTACTAGGGAGAAGCCTGGGATTCTGCATTTCAAAGAAAACATATGTCTGAGACAAGTGATTACAGGGTCACACTGATCAGAAAAACAGAGCCCCAGCAACAATTTATTAGTAAGGTCAGTTAAGTGGTAGTGAAAACAGAATAAGGCAAAAAAGAAGAGAAGTACTTCCAGAAAAGACTGATAGAACTTGATGACAGATAATAGCAATAATATAAGGTAAATCAATTTTATTAATTAAAAATAAATAGGCCGGGCTCAGTGGCTCATGCAAGGTCAGGAGTTCAAGATGAGCCTGGCCAACATGGTGAAACCCTGTCTCTACTAAAAAATACAAAAATTAGCCAGGCGTGGTGACAGGCGCCTATAAATCCCAGCTACTTGGGAGGCTGAGGCAGGAGAATCACTTGAACCCAGGAGGCAGAGGTTGCAGTGAGCTGAGATTGCGCCATTGCACTCCAGCCTGGGGGACAAGAGCGAGACTTTGTCTCAAAAACAAATAAAAATAAACAAATAAATAAATGTATGGGTGCCTGCTTAGAAAGCTGATCCCCAAAAAAAAAAAAAAAAAAAAGTTTTTTCATTTAGAGTACAAAACTACTTTATTTAACCAAATAAACTGTTTAAAAATAAATAGAAATGAAACTTTTAAAATGTAGTGATACAATATGGCTTGTGTCCCCAACCAAATTTCATCTTGAATTGTAGTACCCACAATCCTCATGTGTGGTAGGAGGGACCTGGTGGGAGGTAATTGAATCATGGGGGTGGTTGCCCCCATTCTGTTCTTAGGACAGTGAGTTCTCACAAAATAATGATGGTTTTATAAGAGGTTTTTCCCTTTACTCATTCTGTCTCCTGCTGCCCTGTGAAGAGATGCCTTCCACCATGATGGTAAGTTTCCTGAGGCCTCCCCAGCCTCATGCAGAATTGTAAGTCAATTAAACCTCTTTTCTTTATAAATTACCCAGTCCTGGGTATTTTCTTCATAGCAGCATGGGAACAGACTAACACACACGGCATTTCATAAAGTTTCAACTTGTCCTGTGCCCTGACTTTCTCCCACAAGGACAAGGTTAGAGTTGGCAACTACACAATACAGAGAACTAAGAAGGGGTTTGGATACTATTCTGTTTTATGTTTGGTGATCCCACAAAGTAACATATCGGTTTCATTTTCACGAACAATAAGCTTCACCACATATTTAATGAAGAGGAAACATTTTTATTATAATTGTGGTAATGAAATTTCATCAGAATTATACTGCTCTAACTCTCATAATGGTGTGATGTTTCAAACCAGTATTACGAGGTATTACCAAGATGAGATAAACGTATTTTCCAGTCAAGAATCAAAGTAAATAGGTTCTTAAAATTTTTTAAATGTAAAATTTGACAGGTATTTTCTCCCCTCTCCAAATTCACAGAATTATCAAAAACAATTTCAAGTTTATCACTGATAGGTAGAGCATTTGTTGTTTAGGCGTCAGCATCTTTCTATAT